>NC_057865.1:57913434-58070934 GCF_019393635.1 Dromiciops gliroides | reverse complement strand
ACAAAAGACAACAGAAGACACTCTAGCATGGGGAGCATCACTGGAAAAGCCTAAGCTGGAGGAGAACCCCAGAAATGGCAAGGAGATGGCAAGTCGTGGTGGGGCACAAGCACACAATATACATCAGGGCCTGCTCTATGTGTCCAAACTTATACTGGGTAGTACTAGCCTTGTAGCAGGTCTTAAACATGAGGCTCAGGAGCTGGGCTGGTCTCTTTTTGCTTCCTGCAATACTTTCTTCCTTCTATTTAGATCCTTCCTTGTAACCAAGGCCATCAGACTCTGGGGTGACTGTATCTAAATACAAGGTGGTCATGCTAAGTAGCTTCCTTGAGATGCCATGGCAACTGCCCATATTTGCTGAGGCTTATGCTGCTTTCTTCTTTCTCTTACCCTAAAAATTAGTGCGTCAAAGTGGAAAGAAGGAGGGGTCAGGAAGGCCTAGTTTCAAGTCCTATCAGTGACAAATTGACAAGCCCCTTGGTTTTTTTTTGTGGGGCAATGAGGATAAAGTGACTTGCCCAGGGTCACACAGCTAGTAAGTGTCAAGTGTCTGAGGCTGGATTTGAACTCAGGTCCTCCTGAATCCAGGGCCAGTGCTTTATCCACTGTGCCACCTAGCTGCCTGACAAGCCCCTCAACATATGACTTTCTTAGATGATCAATTACTGAAGTGCTGCTGGCCTGCATTGGTAGAGGGAAATTCTTTATATCATGAGATCACAGATGTAGAATGGTAACTGGCAAAGATCTTATCTCTCCATCCTTAGGTTATTCCTCACTTGATTTGAGAGAATATTCACTTTTTCTTAGAGCTAACATTCTTCTTCAAAATTACCTGATGAGAGAAAATGGCCTGTTTAAGGAGTGCTTTCTTTGTATTTACAGTGTTGTGAACATGATGTAATTTGAGCACAGCAAAGCCTCTATGCTTTCTTTTTGTAAGAGCTAGTCTTGTGATAAAGTCCAAAGTGTTAACACTCTCTCTATTGGTGTAGATCCTCGAATCCACTACAGATGATGATGTTAGAAAACTCCCTATAGCACTGATTGCCTGTGATCACATTGACTACATGTATCAAAGAGAAGAGTTGAATCCAGGTCTCCTTGACTATAAAGGACTTTTATCCACTATGGCATACTTGCTCCTTATATTCCTTCCAGATCAATAATCTGGGACTTGGAGAAGAAGTGATTTACCTATCCAAGGTCACACAAGCTTTTAAGTTGTGTGCCCAGGAATTAAACCCATATCTTCTCATTTAAAAACCTACAGTGTCCCCATATTGTCCCCCATTATATACAGATATGTCTTCTACACAGATATTTAATTTCCTCAGATGAAATCATTTGAGGTAACTGAATTTTTCCATTACATAATGCCCCAAAATTAATATTTAATCTTTGAGCTCATGTGTAAATAACAACAGCCTATACAACCAACACTCAGTGAACATACTAGAAACTGCATATAGTGAATGAACAGTCTCTTAAGAAGCCTCAATTTAGATCATTTGGCCAAGACTAATTTGCTGTTTTCTTCCTGTTGGAACAAGTCAACAAAGCAGTGGCCAATAAAGCTTCACATGTTCTAAGAAAGACAGAATAGAAAGAAAAATGACAGCAGTTCCTGGAGTAAACTCTAGATTTTCCCATCTAGAGAATCCCAGTATGATAGCATTCTATACACCATAATTAAAGGAAGTAGGTGGGAAAAGGTCTCTAGCAATGGAGCATAAGAGACTTGTTGCAAAACTGGCATGCATGCTAAGAAACTGGCCTGCAAAATGGTAAATGGTATCCTACTGAAATAAACCTCATAAAGACACCAGAAAGCTAAATTTGCATCAATAAATTAAATCAATTTTTCTAATTATTAATCTGTGGTTTGGTCTGGGCCTCTTCAGATTAAATGTTCCATTGAATGCCTAAATTCAATAATCATTTATTATTATTAACAATTTTTCATTATAATTATCAGAAACAATCAATATTTCTCTAATGCAGACCACCTTTCTCTTTCTAATCTTCTGATGCAAAGAACTTACATTTAAGTGGCTAGAAAAAATAAAACACTTTCTTCACAATCACTCTCTAAAGGAGAGAACTAGTATGATCACTGCCCCATTTTATGGGTGAAGAATTGGTAACTTAAAGCCACTGGCTTGCCTGGTCTCTCACAGGCAATTTGAGTCAGAGCTGAGATCTAAATATAGATCTTCTGATACTAAAATTAGTACACTAACCATTGCACTCTACTTCCTCTTTTTATTATGTGTTTCCTATGTTTGTACTGTGTTGGGAATCAGGGACATAAAGATGAAAAAAATTATATTACTTTCTGGTCAGGAACTCATTTCCCAAAATAGTCTAAAAACCCAATGTAATAAAAGACATAAAAATGTGAAATTGTATAAAGTGTATACATAATCAGAATAAAAGTGAAAATCTGATTAACCTCTCAGAGTGCTCAGATGGAGTGGTGTGAGAGATTTGGAAAAGGAAGTAACTCATTTTTGGCTGAGGGCATCAGAGAAAGCTTCATGAAGACAGTTGTACCTTAACTAGATTAAAAAAAAATACTTGTTATTTTTATTTATTTGTTTATTTACTTATTCATTCATCATTCATTCGTTTGTTTTTGAAGAGCAATGAAGGTTAAGTGACTTGTGCAGGGTCACACAGCTAGTAAGTGTCAAGTGTCTGTCACCAGATTTGAACTCAGGTCTGCCTGAATCCAGGGTTGGTGCTTTATCCACTGTACCACCTAGCTGCCCCCCCCCCATTAACTAGTTCTTAAAGGAAAGAAACATCTTAATAGGGATAACATGAGAGATTACAGGCCAAGTGAATCATAGCTGTGGAGCTAGAAGGGACTTCAGAGGCCATCGAATCTTAGCTCCTTATTTGGAAGATGTGAAACTGAGGCATATAAAAAGTTTCAGTGTCTTCCCTAGTGTTTTACAGCTAGTAATTATCCAAGTAGGGATTTGAACCCCCATCAATAATGGAGTTTATGCCAACATTCTCAGAGACAAGAATGACAAAGAAAATATTAGGGAATAGGAATATTCCATTTTTCTTCAACAAAAAGCATGTGAAAGAGAATAACAAGGAATAGCTCAGAATGGTAAAATAGAGCTAGATGGTAGGAGTAAGGACTTTACATTTTACCTGTTTTCTCTGAGAACTGAAGCCATCCTTATTCTATAAGTAAGCATTACATACCCCTCCATTATTTTGCTACTATGAGGCTGAATAGAAACCCTGTTAGAATAGATTTTTATCACCTAATTCTTGTGTTTAGTACTGGATTATAAAGCACTGTGTCTGTGACAGGAGAGAAAGGAAACCTATTTATGACCATTTTTCAAACCAATTGTTATATTTTTCACCTTATTTACTTACCTCTACAACTGAACACAAGCAGCTTCCTTCTCGTCACTAAGATTTCTCACCCAACAATTCCTACAACTAAAACATTCATGGAGAGCACTAAGTATCCTCCTACAACAAGAGCAGTTAAAGGAGCAATCTGATAAGGGAAAATGGGAAACAAACAAAAACCTAGAAGAATAGCAACTATTGGAATTGTAGTCAATATACCTGAATTCTGGCTCTGTTTATAGGATTAATTAATATTTTGGTTCTAAACCTCTGCATCTCTCTTTCTCTCTGTTTATAACATGAAGCTAAACAATACATTTCATCACCACTTAGAATCATAGAACAGTGAAGTTGGAAGAAATCCCAGGTCATTCAATCTATCCCTACTATGCCTCGAAATAAAAATACTATCCCTTCAAATCCTTGAAGCACAAATTCCCTCTACATTCTATTTACAACGTGGTTACCTAGTTCCTGTTTGAACTCCAGGGCCGAGATGCTCTTTGCTTCTCAAGGAAGCCCATTCCATTTGGGGATAACTAAAATTACTAAGTACCTTTTTCTATGCAATGACAACTCTACTCCTTCTTCATCCCTTTCTGCCTTCTGAAGGCACCGAAAATGATTCTAAATCCCTCTACCACAAGACAGATCTTCACATATTTGAAGAGGCTATCATGTTTTGTCTTGAAATTCTTTTTTTTTTCATTTAAACATCCCCATTTTTTTCAACTATTTCTCGTGGGATCTTTCATTTAATAGTCCTTCTCATTCTGCTTCTCCTCTTCTTTATATGGTTGTAAACATTCTTCTTAAATGTAAAATCCACAATGGAACATCACACTCTATGAGTGGCCTGACTGGACACCAAACAATATATCTGGAGATGAAATTAATAATGATGCACCCAGAAATCACACTACCTTTAGGAGGCATTCATATAAACTATTGACTCATCTTGAGTCTACAGTCTACCACTGGGTATTTACCCAACCTTCTTTTTTTAAAAAAGTGAATAACAATTCAGCCTTGTCTCCTCTTATACTATTGACTATGAAAATTGATCATATTAGATTTAGCTCATTATTCTAGCTTATCCATAATAGACACATAGAAAATACCTTGCTAGAAGAAAATCTTTGATGTAATATTCTACTCTACCAAATCAAAAATTATTTTTAAGTCAACACTAAGCAAAGTGAATCTCTTGTACTCTCTGCTGCTATCCTTCAAATCCAAGATAAAGAACAATATCATTGAAAAAGCATTCCATTTATCCTCCTTTCTCAGTAAAAATCTTTGCCCTAATACCTAACAAAACATCAGTTTATCAGATTTATTAATGCTTGGGTCTCTTTCCCTGGGAAGAATTAAACCTTCATGAGACCAGGGAACACATTTTAACTAATTTTTAGGATTTCCAAGGCCTACTACAATGCTTTACACACCAAAGTCTCTTAAATTTTGTTGTACCCACAAATTTGATAAGCAAATTCACATATATCTTTATTGAAGTCGCTGAGAGGCATGCTGGGTAAAGCAAGGCAAAGCATGAAGATCTATGGTATATCATCAAAGAACTTCTTTCACATTAAACACCAGTACTTTTGGCCTCTACATTCACATTATTATTTTTTTAATGCTATGGGATTCCATATTAAATTTAACACTATATTATTTGGGGAAAAAGTGAAAACTGGTATAGACCAAGTTGTTCAAACATTTATCTTACGTGTTTAAAAAGAATGAGTTATGGATAAGAGGATAAATGATAATAAGTCTTGATTGAAATAGGCCCCCAGAATATATACTAGCCATGATAATGGCATTTATGGTTTATTTAATACAGTTGCTTAATCAGAACAGTAACTAAGATTGAAGAGCTTCTCCAGGTTCCAGCTATGTCTAACCATTGTATCCTATACCACGTCCATCTTTATCATGTCCACATGTTTAAATAAAAGAATTTGTCAAAAAGTTTTGCTGAAATCCAGGTATAATATCTTGGGCAATACTACTTATAGTAATTAGCAGGTTGTTATTATACATTGGTCAAAAGACAAAGGAAATTACATTAGTCTTCTACAACTTTTTTTCATGAATGCATTCTGGCCCCAAATAATCAAGATTGTTGTAATGACTCAATCTGACAGTCAAATG
Source organism: Dromiciops gliroides (assembly GCF_019393635.1). Taxonomy (NCBI): domain Eukaryota; kingdom Metazoa; phylum Chordata; class Mammalia; order Microbiotheria; family Microbiotheriidae; genus Dromiciops; species Dromiciops gliroides. The sequence continues at coordinate 58,065,387 of NC_057865.1, read as the reverse complement.
CAAAGTAGAGAATGCTTTGATATTATCTTTATCCTGATGCCATACTTTTCTCTTACTCAATAGACCAGAAGAAATAATGGTGCCTATATATCCAGAATAATGAAATGACCCAAGTATCTATAGTTCCAAATGTAACTTTATCGTCTCTCTCAAGAAGCATCAATTTAGAATTTTCAAATAGAAAATTTAACCCCCAGTAATAACAACACACAGTTCAACTGAAGATGAAATGATTTTCCTGTTCAAAGTGTGTTAAAGCCTATAAGATGAAAGATATAATCAACTTACTTCTGTAGGGACTTTGACTGCAAAGAGGAGATATACAATAAGACTAGAGATACTGGAAAAAAATCAAGAAAATATCCTCTCTGAACATTCACTTAATACCATGTGACATAATACAGGAAAACCACAATGGAAAATTTCTTTTGATAAAAGCAGACTAGCATTTTACTTGGAAAATGCCAAACCCACAACAAAGGGAAAAGAGAAATACTAAACTATTAATCTGCCATGGGAGAAACTTATTGGGAACAGAGTAAATAAAGATGACAGCATTTTGATAACAGGAATCAGAGGAAGGCCATATTTACAATAGGAATCTACATTTTGACAATGCTTGAAGTTATTATGTTTTAAAACTGCAGACCATGTTGACCCTGGATCTATTTGCCAAGAGCCTTACCACTGTAGCTAAAAACTGAAGAAATATAACAGTATTTGGTCCAAAATGATCACTGCCAGTCTTTAATCTCTGTTTGAAACATACTAGTTTGGTTTTTGGTTTTGGTTTTTTGTTGTTGTTGTTTTTGGTGAGGCAATTGGGGTTAAGTGACTTGCCTAGGGTCACACGGGTAGTAAACATCAAGTGTCTAAGGACAGATTTGAACTCAGGTCCTCCTGAATCCAGGGCTGGTGCTTTATCCGCTGCGCCACCTAGCTGCCCCCATACTAGTTTGTTTTTAAAAGCTGGCAAAGGGTGGGTTAACTTTGCTGTTATTTCATTGGGATCTTAGTGGTTTTTGTTTGTTTGTTATTTTAAAGCAGACATAATTTTCATCTGTGCCAGGAAGTTCTGCTGTCAAAACTGCCTACCTAGTACAGATCAGCAACTCATTTGTAACTTCTAGTCTTAGTTGACCAGAGCACTGAGAGGTTAGGTAACTTGGCTTTGGTCACACTGATAGTGAAAGTAAGAGGCAGAATCTGCTCTATGTGTTCTTGACTATAAAGCAGACACTCTTTCCACAATGTTACAATTCCACTTCTCTCAAATGGAGAAGGGAAATAGGGAAAGGAATAAACATGACTTAAGCATTTTATACCTATTATCTCAAGTGTTCCTAATACCTTCCACATAGTTGAGGTAACTGAGGCAAGAAAAGGTTAAGTGACTTGCCTAGGGCTATACAGCTACTAAGTGTCCAATGCCAGATTTGTAGTAAGGGCTTCTTGACTTTGGTATCCCCTGTGCCACTTAGCTAGCTGTCGTAATCCTTGGGCGAATTATACATTTAGACAAAGGTGAGATGGAATTTAATAAAGGACTACAGGATCAAAGGTTTGGAGCTAGAAGGGAACCTCAGATGTCATCATGTTTAACCCCTATTTGATAGATGAGGAATCTGAGGCACAGAGAAATAGCTTTCCTAAATACATATAGGTAGTAAAAATCTGTGATAAGATTTAAACTCAGGTCTCCTTGACTAGGAGAACAAATACTTTTTCTATGATAACATTCCTCACTTACTGGATAAGTAATGTACCATATATATTTAAAAGTCACACAATAAATTTTCCTGTGGAAATCACTCAGTTCTACATTTTACATTTTTTTTTTGGTGAGGAAATTGGAGTTAAGTGACTTGCCCAGGGTCACAGAGCTAGTAAGTTTCAAGTGTCTGAGGTCGGATTTGAACTCAGGGCCTCCTGAATCCAGGGCTGCTGCTCTATCCACTGTGCCACCTACCTGTCCCCATTTGACATTTTCAAAGCAGAGGAGATGACTTCTAAAAATTATGAATTTCTCCCAAAGTGATCATTTTTTTCAACTTTAAATATGTTACCCTTCTTTTATCAACTACATGAAGTCTAGAAAAGATGGCTGGCTTGTCATTTCATTTTATTTTCTCACTGACTAGTAGCATAGAATCTCAAAAAGAGGAACAGAAGAAGTCATGGAGCACACTTATAGCATCCACAAAAAAGTGATCACTGATCACTTAAGGAATTCAAGTGAGATGAACCTTCCTATTGTCTCAGGAAAACCATTCTATTTTGGATAGCTTCCAATTGCAATGAATTTTTTTTCCATTATCTTGAGCTCAAATTTACATGCTTGCGATTTCCAACTATTGGTCTGGTTTTCCTCCCAAGGCCAAGTAGACAGACTCTCCCATATAGCATATAGTTTCCATCATGAAACTAGAGAGGGAGTTTCATAGAGGGTAAATGGTTCTTTGGTAGATTGAGTTGAAAATATTTGGCAAAGAAAATTTCTGGAAAGCAGTGACAGCAGTCGAATTTTGATGGTTATTCTATGCTAGTAATATTCTTCCATCTGCGTTTCATGGTCAGGGGAATTAATCCCCTGTTATTATTATTTATAATCCCTAATGGAGATTATTCATAGCATATTAAATTGCCAATAGATCTTTATATATTCCAGTCTCAAAGTTTCATATGGTCAAGGCTTTAACTATTCCTTTTTGTAATTTTCTCTCTCTCTCTCTCTCTCTCTCTCTCTCTCTCTCTGTGTATATACATATACACATACACACACACACACACATATATATAGGCATACATATATATATTCACATATATGTATATATGCACATACACCTATATACATATTTGTGTATATATTAATGTACAGCAATTATATACAGACAAGTAAACTGGCATATATATGAACATATATATATATATATATATATATATATATCCATGTACCTAATATATACATATACCAGCTTATAATTATATAAATAATTTATGTTTATACAAAAGTTTCATACACTCTATGTCATTGTTTCAACCTTCACAAGAACCTTGTGAAACAGGTAATGCAAGTATTATTAGTGCTATTTTTCATATAAGGAAATTGAGCTGCAAAAATCTTCTGTGAATTCTTCTAGGTCACATATCTAATAATAAGACGATCCAGGATTCAAACGGAAATCTTTTGACTCTAAGTTCAGGGGCATTTTTATTAGGCTAAGATAAGAGATAATTAATTCTATAGTTACTTGTTCCGTCAATGAATCAGGTCCCAAATGTTACTATGAAGGATGAACCTCACAATGGCCAGCATCCTATTTTCCACCATATCACATTGCCTCTTTTATTAACTTCCCCTAACACAGAGGCATTCATATATGCACATACTAATAATAAATTTTCTCCCTTAAGTTTAATTAGTTCATCCTACATCTCCAACTAACATTGCTATGAAGGTTTGTATTCATGGTTACTTCAAAGTCAGTGGCTATTTTTTTCCTGTTTTCTTTTGTATTTTGAAACATGGGATTTCACAAGAATCCCCAGGACCAAAAACTGCCCTTTTGGTAACAACAACAACAACAACAACAACAACAAAAATCAAGAAGACAAAGAATGGTATTTCTTTGTTAAATATTTCAGTTGGCCACGTGGACAAGGCTAGGTAAATAAACCCTTTGCTTTTACAGGAAACTAACGAAAGACTGACAGCCAGAATCTAATCAGTAAAGGGCAGTTAAATTCATGGGTTATGACCAAAGAACTAATAGGTGGTTTCTACATCATACATTTTATGGCCATCAAACTGAAAACAGGAATTTCATATTTCAGCATAACACAGGAAAGAAATAAAAACCACAGTCTGTATTTAATGTAAGAATGATGGGGGCAGCTAGGTGGCGCAGTGGATAGAGCACCGGCCCTGGAATCAGGAGTACCTGAGTTCAAATCCGCCCTCAGACACTTAACACTTACTAGCTGTGTGACCCTGGGCAAGTCACTTAACCCCAATTGCCTCACTTAAAAAAAAAAAAAAAGAATGATGGTGAAGGGAATAAGGAGAATGATTCGTTTTGTTCCACTTACTTCTTTGTATCCAAAAATGATCCGTCCATCATTGAGGAGGGTAGCCTGGAAAGTGAAACTGCCTAGGTTGTAATTATCCTGGAGATGCACATGGTCCCACTGGACGACGAGTGCTGTACCTACAAACCCCATTGGGGAAAAAGGAAATGATGTAAGAACAACATACTGACCAATGAGCTGGGAAGAATTCATTCATTTTCAAAGAAATCTCTCTCCTTCAAGCCCAGCAATTGTGCTGCTTGGTTTTATACAGCTAATTGACATGCTAGTGTTGAAAAAGAAAACTCAACTTAAAAAAAAAAAGTAAAAGATGTGATATTATCTAGTTAACTATTCAGTCAAATCATAACTGCTGAAAGAGATTAATATTGAGCCCAAAGTGAGAGAGTTTGCCTTAGGAGCCCTATTAATGTTAATGGGTGCTGCCTCTCTAAATTTTCCAGAGCCACTTTCATAATATAGTCCAAGTGGATCAGCAGGACTTCAAATAAACTTGACAAATGCAGAAAGATCGAGGAACACATTAAATGGTTAGAACCATTCAAGAAAATGAAAAATGTAAACTAAAACATTCTTTCACAACTAGCCTTGTGCTATTCCACAACGCGAGCATTTTTTTTTTTACTACTAATGGCAATTATATTTTTTTTATTCTGAACGCCTGAATTTTTGTCTTTGTTATACTGCTTGGAGGCTGCTGGCAGGTGGCTCAAAGGGCCTAGGGGCTGAAATTTCTATGGCATCCTTGAAGTATGCTGGGATGAGCCTTGAGCATCAAACCTTAGATTTTGATGATACATTCTGGCAGGGTTTACTAGAAAACTAGAAACATGCAAATCTGAGTTGGGAAACATTTTAATGGCTCCATATAGCCACGAAGAGTTTTATATTCTCATTTTAACTGATATCATGCACGCTTTATTTAAAAAAAGGTAGATGAGGGTTTTTTCCCCTAATGATTGCATTCTTGTAGTTTTATAAAAGACAATTTTCATGGAACTTCAAAAGCCATGCCAAAAATGTAGCTTGCAAAAGAATTAAAATAGCAAAACACTTTCTTGCATAGAGGATAAATGTGATATGGTAAACAAACTAGTGTGGTAGAGCTTCTTTTAAAGGTCCTATTTTCTACCATTAGTGAAAGTTCTCTGAAGCAAACTCAGATTTTGAAGTATAAATAACAGCTTAGACATTCTAGATGCCCGACACTCCTAAAGAGTGTGAAATCTTAGAAATGGTTCTTTAGAAATCACTTTATATATGAAAGCAATACTTTCTTGGTTTCTCCCTGTATTCGTGTATCAGAGCATTTCAGCATTGGAAAGAAGTACAGAAGCCACTTTGTTCAACCCATAGCTGCCTAAGAATCCTGTCTATGAGATATCTAACAAATTGGCATTCGAATTTTGCTTCAAGATCTCTAATGAGAGTGAAACTATAACTTTTAATATCACTTTTCAAGGAAGTCTATTTTACTTTTGGACAGTTTGAATCATCAGGAATTTCTACATTTGTCTGAATTTGCCTTCTTGTATCTTCCCTATATTATCATAAATCATGTCTTCTCAAAATAATTGTAATTGGTCTCTAATGTCACACTCTTCAAGTACTTGAAAAAATGATTAGGTTTCCAATATTTCCTCTCTCTAAAATAAAAAGTTCCTAATTCCTTCAGCTGGAATGCTTGTGCTTATTAAAGGTTGGTCCTTTACTGTTCTGGTTGTCCTCAGGACACTCTCTAGTTGATCGATTTTCTTCCCAAAATGGGGTGAGTTGAATTCTCTAGGTAAGAATATTTAAGGAATGTAGAATTCAGTGAAACTATGAGCTCCCTAATATAAGAAATGATAATTCTCTTAATGTGACTAAGGGTTGTGTTAGTTTATTTTGTCTACCTTTTACCTTGATGAACATGTATTAATTAGTATTACGAGGCTAGTTGCTAGGAGAAAAAAAAAAAGGAAACGAACACTAACTTCAAATGGATTACAGTCTGGGGGGCATAAATATACAGATAGATGAATATAAAATGTATATGACATAATCCATTTTGAACTCTCAATATGCTTAAACCCTAAGAACATTTCCACTCAACTGTTATCTAACCACACCTTTCCTATATTATACTTGTGAAACTGATTTTTAAAAACCCAAGGGTAAGATTTTATTTTTTTATTTTTATTAATTTGTTATTCTGAATTTGACTGACAATATAATCAGTATAAAGACTTACTACCTATGAAACTACTCATCTCATGTGTAATTCAAATATATACTGAATTCAGCATGTTAGTTTTAAAGGTTCTCTTACTTGTCTTTATTTCCATCTAAAACATCTATTATCTTCTGCACATTTTAAAATATTCAGTGAAGTGGCTAACAAATTAGCTCCCCTTTTCTCATTCCCCTCAAAAAACTCTGTCTCTTATAATGAGTAAGAATAATCACACAAAGAAGAATCCAGGTATTATTCATTTCTGAAAATTGATGCCCAACTGTACAATTATAGTCCATCACCCTTTTCAAAAGGTGGTTGGCCTGATCAAGCTACCCTAGAGAGCAATTTGGAACTATGCCCAAAGGACTATAAAACTAAGCATACCCTTTCATCCAGCAATACCATTGTGAGATTTGTATCCCAGAGACATCCCCAAAAAGAGAAAAAAAGACCTATTTGCACACACATTTTTATAGCAGCTCTTTTGTGGTGGCTAAGAATTGGAAATCAAAGGAATGTCCATCAATTAGGGAACGGCTAAACAAACTGTGGTACATGATTATAACTGAATATTTTTTTGCTGTAAGAAATGACAAGCAGGATGATTTCAGAAAGGTCTGGAAAGACTTGTATGAACTGATGTATAGTGGAGTAAACTGAACCAGGAGAAAGTTGTACACAGTGACAGCAATTTTGCTTGATGAAGAAATGTGAATGACATTATTACATTCAGCTCCACAATGATCTAAGACAATCCCAAAGTATTAATGATGAAGCATACTATGTACCTACAGTGAAAGAACTGATATTAATTGAACGCTAACTGAAATATGCTCGTCACTTTATTTCTTTCATTATTTTATTTTTTTTAGTTTTCTTATATAAAAAGACTAATATGGTAATGTTTTACATAAGTGGACATGAATAAACTCAAAACTTTAAATAAAAATGTTTATTATAAAAATAAATATACCTATAAAATATTAAGAACAACACAAGATCACCAAATCTGGTTAGCATGATTTCTCAGTGGAGAGAGAGAGAGAGAGAGAGAGAGAGAGAGAGAGAGAGAGAGAGAGAGAGAGAATGGGCAAATCTTGACCTTCTCCCATTTATATATGTGTGTATATATGTATACATACATATAAATACATAATTAATCCTTTGACAATTTGGTATTATAAGTAAATTAATTTCATTACTATTATCATTTGAGTTAAATTTTAGGCTCAGGTACATATTAGCTGTGTGACTTTGGATAAGTCTCTTAATCTCTGCTTGCCTAGAAGGTGACTAGGTAGCTCAATGGATAGAGCATTGGGTCTGGAATCAGGAAGACCTGAGTTCAAGTCTGGCCTCAGATTTTTACTAGCTATGTGACTCTGGGCAAGCCACTTAACATCTGTTTGCCTTAATACACTGGAGAAGAAAATGACAAATAACTATAGTTTCTTTGTCAAGAAAACCTCATGAGGTAACAAAGAGTTAGACATGATTAACTGAATGAATTGAACATATATACACACATGTATACATACATGTGTGTATATGTGTATGTGTATGTATGTATATATATTCATTCATACCTTTCTCTTATAACAAGAAAAGCCAGCTTCAAAGATTTTATTTTCAATTAGCCATTCCCTTTGATTTTTACTTGCATTGGTTTAATATATCTGTGTACATATACACACATACATACCATACATACATATATATATATATACACACACACATGTGCAAATACACCAAAATGTATATATATATATATATGCATGTATGTACTCTGAATTTGACTCAATTCTCTATTATTTGTGCAATCCCTTTTAGATATAATATAATTAAAATTATCAATTTTATATTTTGTATTGCTATCTCTCTTTTTGCTCCTAAATTCTTCTTTTATCTATAGATCAGAGGGGTAAACTATTCCATGTTCCCCTAATTTACTTACATTGGTAAGCCAGTACTTTCTGGTTTTCCGTTTGTTCAGTAATTGCTCTCAAATAGTGAGAATTATCTGGAAGCTTAGTTTTATCCACCTCCATGCTTCTCCATTACTTTCCTTCTGAATCTTGTTTTCCTAATTGGCTTAACTGTTTAACTTTATATGTTTAACTAATACCAAATATTTTAGGATTATTATGTTAAATTATATTTTGAAACCTGGTATTATAATGCCTTCATCCCTATAAATTTAAAAAACAAATTATTATTTTTTTTCAAATCTTGACCTTCCTGCATTGGTATATGTGTATATATGTATACATTATATATACACACACATATATATAAATCATGTATACATACATACATACATACATACATACATACACACATACATGTAAGAACATAATTAACCCTTTGACAATTTGGCATGATGAGTACATTTATTTCATTAGTATTATCATTTTATAACAAGGGTCTAATGGTGATGAATTAATATGTTTTATTTCTATAAAGAGTGTTTTGGCATTCCTGTGTCTGTTCACACATAGTCTGAAATAGTTTACATATTCTGTAGCTATTTTGAGTGAATTTCTTCTTCTCTTTTTGCTATGTTTTATTTATAATATGCAGAAATCTTATTATCCTTGTTAGTTTATTTTACATTCTCCTTCATTAACTGTAACAGCTAATAAAATTACTGGTTCTTAATTATTAAATAACTAAAATGTTACATTTAATGTTTAAATAACCAATCTGATCATCTACAAAAAATCAATACTCTTATGTCCACTTTTACTTGACTTATCCCCTTAACTTTTTTCTTTTTACTCTTATGCCTAGTATTTCCACATTTCCAAAGAATAAAAAAGGTGGCAATAATAGATATATTTGCTTTACCCCTGATCTTATTGAAAAAGCCTCTAGTTTTTTCTCTAAAACAGATATAACTGCTCTTGGTTTTAGATAAACACTTTCTGTCACATGAAAGGAAGATCCATTTATGTCTGTTTTTAATTTTTCTTTTTTACAAAAACAAATGTATTTTGTTAAATACTTTTTTTTGATAATCCACTAATACCATCTTGTAATTTTTATTTTTTTGCTGTTAATGTGGTCTTTCATCTTTATTATTTTCCTAATATAGAATCACCCCTATATTTTTCATATAAATATAACTTTGTTGTTTGTCTATTAAATGACATAACATTGCATTTACTTCAGTGTTTCAGCCTTTCAAAACATTTTAAATTTAGACTCATTCATTGTATAACTATTCCTCCCTGATTCTTCAAACTGATGAGGATGTCATACACATTTTTATCTGCCGCTGACAAAAGTGCTAATTAGCACACAGTTAAATATAGATCCATGTGCCACTCAGATATGAACATCCTTCCACATTTCCACTGAATCATGTCTGTGTAGTCAACCTAAGTTAGTTTTAAGAATTTTCATTTTCTAATTGGAACAGCTACAGACATAGGCATTTTTTCCCCTTACCTGTCCTAAGAATTATGGCAGGATCTGAAGATGGGGCAAATCAAAATTTCAGTGGGACACTTTCTGGTGTAATAGGTATGTTAGGGATCAATAAGTTCCGGAAATAGCCCCTAGCCCTTTTCCCTCTCCTTCATACTCATCTATAATTTTTAATCTTTGCACGCAAATTTCTATTAGGCATTTTTTTAAATTATGGTTTCATTGACCAAAGTGTTAAATTTCAAGAGGTAGCTGAGCAAATGCACTCCATGTACACTATTTCTTCAGCATATATATTTTTTAATAGGATAAACCAATCCACTAAAAGAAACTATAGTCAAGTCCTACTATAATGCCTCTTTATGATATGGATATGCCACCGATTGTTGCTATCCCGAAGGAGTTAAAATTCTAGAAAAATGGCCACTATGAAATAGAAAATGGCTTGTAGTATGCTTTGCTTGTCTATCATGAAGGAATGTACTTAGGGAGTTTGGAGACATTCAGTTATAGAAGCTAATGAAAATGGTTGGGCACAAAAATGAATGAATATTGTCTATTAAAATGTCAAGGGGTCATTCTCTGAAGATGGACAGACTACCCATAACAACACAACCATAAAGCCTGGGAGCATACAAATATGTTGTACAAGGGGCAGCTAGGTGGCAGAGTGGATAAAGCACCAGCCCTGGATTCAGGAGTACCTAAGTTCAAATCCAGCCTCAGACACTTGACACTTACTAGCTGTGTGACCCTGGGCAAGTCACTTAACCCCCATTGCCCCGCAAAACAAAAACAAATATGTTGTACAATTAACCACAAGTAAGTCAGGCATAGCATAGAAGCACAAACTTATGAAATATTAAATTAGTCTAAAATTTTCATTATTAATATCATGATAGATATTACTTAATGGGATTCTATATTAATTGACCTTCATTAAAACGCCAAAATATCAGTGTCCTTTATTCCCTATTAATTAATTTTTTTGGGGGGGGGCCAGTGCAATTAGAGTTAAATGACTTGCCCAGGGTCACAAAGCCAGTAAGTATCAAATGTATGAGGCCAAATTTGAACTCAGGTCCTCCTGAATCCAGTGCAGGTGCTTTATCCACTCTGCCACCTAGCTGCCCTCATTCCCTATTAATTAAAAAATACTTACAAATGAACATTTAATTTCATTCTATTAGTGTGGTATAGAGAAAAAAAGACAGGCATTTGTATTGTGGTTAAAAAAATCACATCTTGGTTTGAGTACTATTTTTGTTACCCAGCAGTTGTGCAATTTTTTTCCAGTTACCCAGGTTTTTAAAAGCATAGTTTGCTCATCTGTAAAATGCAAATAATATTTATATACTTACCACTTAGGGTCATTACAGGAAAAATTATTTATTTGTCTTTTTATTTTAAGACTGAGTTTCCCTATTTCATCCATATTGGAATTGTAGAGGAAACCCATGAATCTAATTATATTACTGATTGGCTCCATTTCTGATGAGGGACAGTTCACCCCTCCTTAGAAAACTCAGTGCCACGAAATAGCTTACTATATCAATGCAGAACACATTGTAGACAACCAATTGGCATAGCCCACTACAGCTCTGAAATTTCAAATTCAAGAGCTTCACCAGCCTCCGCCTCCCCTGAGGCTGGAATTATAGGCATTTACTACCATGTGCAGAACTTTATATTTGGTAAAGTTCTAGATAAATATGTGTTACTTAAGAAGAGATGGCTTCATCTTAATGTGAGGTACACATTTAGATTATTATCCTTCCATCTTCTATTTGTTACAAGCACAGTACATTAATTTTACATAGTGGGTGCTTGCTAAGTTTTTTCAAATAAGCAAATAAATTACCAAATTCCTAGAGAGTTCAAATGGCTAACTATATGGATTATAAAGTAGAAAGCTATGAACTATGCAAGAGAACTTCTTATGGGTATGTTGTTTTTTTCCTGTTCGACTTCATTTCTCTGTCCTCTCATATTTTGCTCTTGAAGAAGTAGGAAACAGATAAGATGGCATCAATCAATCAATAAAGAATTATTAAGCCCCTATTATGTTCCAGTCAGTGTGCTAGGAGCTGTGATTACAAAAAGAGGAAAATATAGTTACTAGGTAATGAATGAAGTAAGAGACATCCTTACAGTATTCTTTGTATAAGGAATATAACATGAAGAGATCATAAAGATTTAAGAATAACATCTAAACAAACCAAAGTCTATGGTATTTTGTGCCACTGGCTTTCACAAAAATAAAGGCTGTAAAATAATAAATAAGTCAAATAAGTAGTCAAATAAGTAAATAAGTCAGTTCTCTGTGGAGAAGCCTAAATCTCTGTGCAATGCTGTTTAAAGTTTAACAACTTCATAAGTAAGGTTTTACTCAATCAATTGTCTGTTGTGGCCCTTTGGAAGTTCAAATTCAATCACTAAAAGTTGGGAATAAGTTGGTAATTTTCTAGCAAAAAAAAAAGATGTTTAATATAATTTAAAAATACATTGTGGCTTCATTTAGATATAACTAATTCCTAGTTGTTAGTAACACTTTAAGAAATCAGATTATGGCAAGCTCCTACATGATCTTTAATTTTATTGGGATCTATAACACTTATAATAGTTCTCTCAGTTTCTACTAGGTATCTTGAACTGTATGTCCCATAGACATATCAAATTCAACATGTCCTAAACTGATCTCATGATCTTTCTCAGGTAGGCAGGTAGGTCATTCAATGGCTAGGGCCCAAGGACTTTGGGAGAAAAATACTTAAATTTGAACCCTGTGTCAGATACTTACTAACTCTGTTATGCTTAGTAAGTCATTTAATTTCTATCTTTTAAATTTTTGTACCAAAAATGGTGACAATAATAGCACCAGCTTCACACGATAATTATGAAGATCAAATAAGTTAATCTATAAACAACTCTTTCTAAAACTTAAAGCACCATATAAATTCTAACTACTGATATTACTTTCTCCAAGTGTTCCTCACTCCCTAACTTCCTTATTACTGGCAAGGACATAGCCATGCACCCAGTCACCAAAGTTTGCAATCTAAGTGTCTTTTCCAACTCCTCCCTCTCTCTCACACAATCCATATCTCACTTGCTGCCAATCTAAATATTGCAAATAAGCAGTATCTCTTATTTTATAATACTCATCTTTTCCAAAACTGCCACCACCGTGGTACAGGCCCCCATTACCTCAGGAGCTATAGAGTAAGGTTTTTTGTTTCAAACCTTCTGTCAGAGACTTCCATGAAACAAAGTACCCAAGGATACATTTCAGGATATCTTTTTTAGCTCTCTTGAATCTTGTGCCCCCTCCCAGGAAACAAGCTTAAAGAATAAGGCATAATAACTATATGGTTCACTTATTAATTTAACTTTTTCTCTCTCTTTTTTATTCTTTGTTACCAGGAATAGCTCTTTAGGTAGAGGAACAAAAATGATTTAGAGGAATAAAAAGGTGGTATAAAAAGTTGTTTCATAAAAATTATAAAGAATAAAATAATCCAAGGTACCACAGTTACTAATCAGATACTTATTATTTCAACTCCACCAGCCATTTTTCCTGAATGCCAGAATTAAGTCCCAATTAGTAGTGCCTCTTCCCAACTACATCATTGCTTTTTCTATCATTTAAGAGAGCATAAATTGTTGCAACAAAACCATCAGTTAATTATGTCAAACATTTATTAAATGCTCCATATTTAAAGATGGGTTCTAACAGACGTGGAAATACTTTGTAATACAGCCGTGTTTTGTGGAGATACTCATACACATACAGACACATTCCTAGAGTCATACGAATATAAAATATTTTAAACTTTTGAAAAGTGTTATTTTAGCAATGTACCCTCAAACTAATACTCTCTTGAAAATGAGGTCCTATACTTAGTAAACAAGCAGAACCAATATGTTTATTAATTGATCCGGAAATATTTTAGCTCAAAGCAAGATATGTAAATTGTTATTTATTCAAATTGGAGCTTTAATTTTAACCAGATAGTAGCTTTGAGCTAAAATTCCCAAACATTATAGTTACATAGAGATGTTAACATAGAAGATTCAACTGCCTTGTTTAGGCAAAGAGACAGAAGAAAGAATGAAAAATATAAAAATGAGAAAAATAATGTGCCATGTTTCCAAGGACCCAAATCAAAAGGAAGAGAGCACTTATATGTGCAGATTTCCCCAAAATTCCATCTAGCATCTGTCCTTTAGTTTATCTCTTCCCAAATACATACATGCATGTATGTATGTGTGTATGTATGTACTTACACATACACACATGCATGTGTGCATGCATGCATGCATGCATGCACGTATCTTACTTTCCAACAACAGGCTTATGTTGTGTTCTGTGTTTTAATCTCATCTCTCTGTTTTGTTTGCCTGTCTTCCTGGTTTTACAATCATTCCCCAAACTGCCAAATACAGATGATCTTATTAATTTTTCTTTTTATTCAGCTGTTAAATAAATCAAATGCTTTCTACCATGTTTCTTTTCTTCACCTACAGAAACAAGTTGCCAGTTATTCAAGGTTTAAGACATAGTATGTACAGGTGAGGGTCACCTGTTCAATACAATGCCATATTCTTGCATGTAAACAGAAGATCTCATATACAGGATTTGCTGTTGTTGTCGTCTCAAGGCCCAGTGCACTTAAGTAGTTTTCTTAATTTTGAATATACTTTTATCCCGCAGTAAACATTTCATATGCTATTCCTTTAAACCTATGATTAAGCAAGTTGGAGGTGCCCTACTTAAGAGACGAATTTAGTGGCACTATACATAGGTCTTGGTCTCTTTTAAGTCTTCCTACTACTTTCATGGATCTACCAACATATTAAATTAATTTGATACAAATCAAATCATATGGGTCCCTTGCAGTCAACATTATGACATTAATATATCCTATATGAATATCCTAGTGATCATCCTGAGTACAAATTGAAGTCTCCAAATGTTACTATATTTTGCTGGAGTGACACTGTTGAAAATCATATTATGAAACAACAAGCTATAGCCTGTTTGCATTTGGGCAGGTCATAATCTATCCCCCAGCAATATAATATTTACTTCTCTTTCCTTTGAGTTTCATCTTAAATTTCTCTGTAATGCTTTTATCATAAGGCTTACAAATTGTTAAACAGGGGTAGACTATCTATTTCTGCGTGCATATACACATATATTTTTACATGTGCATGCACGATTCAGAAACATAACATATATACATATATATACTCACAAATATATAAGCTTATATAAATATATTATATACACATACATACAAATACAAATGTGTATATATATATATATATACACAATGCATCACACATGTATGTAGACATATACATTTATTTATTCCTGGGCTTCCAAGGAAATAATTTCTTTTGAGAAGAACAATCTTTTCCATTTTTATCATGGCATTGATAAATTATATCTTTTCAGGGTGTCAAATAGGAAATCCTACTGAGGACCCTGTGCTACAATTTAAATTTAATTTTGTTTGTGTCTCAAATCCCGTAGCTGGTTATGTAAGTAAGCCACAGGAGTCAATTCTTGTCTGTTGACATTTTTTTTTTTATAGGAATCATAATGTATGCCTTTTCCACCATGGTGATTCTTTGTCTGTTCTACTGGTACTGTATGTAGTTTAAGGATTTAAAATGATTTTTCCCCCATTGTAATTTAATCCTAATGTTTTCTTGATCATATTAGTCTCCTGGCCAACATAGTTTTACATATTTAATGGGAATACTCTCTCTTTTTCATAATTATGTTATTCTATTATCAGATAATTGAGAAAACAAAATCATGTTTAGTACCACCTGGGAACTACAGTTATTTACTTGTACCATCTTTTTTGTCATAAATTATATCTGTCAATTGAAATTAGAGATGAAAACCTCACTTGTCCTAACAATTATTTCAGTTCCTGATTCATGACTCCATCATCCGTAGTGGATAATTCACTTCTATTCTGACTGTATCATTTCTTCCTACATTAACTAGCAAAAAAGTTGTTAGTTTGTTTCATGATTCCTGTAAGGTCCTCTTATACATGCTGAATAATCAATTAAATTAAATCCAATGAAGATATATTAAGCAACCAACTATGGGCACCAATCTAGACACTGAGGATATAAAACTTTTTTTTTTTTTTTGGTGGGGCAATGAAGGTTAAGGGTCACACAGCTAGTAAGTGTCAAGTGTTTGAGGCTGGATTTGAACACAGGACCTCCTGAATCCAGGGCCAGTGCTTTATCCACTGCACCACCTAGATGCCCCCTATATAAAACTTTTAAAAAAGAAAGTTTTTCCTCGTGTCACTATCATTCTTAATCAGGATATGAAATGAGAAAAATTAATATAACACATTTTAGTATATATTTGCTAATGTGAAATAAAATGGAGAGGAATGAATGATTTTGGAAAGGATGAATCACTTTTAGCTTGGAGGGAGACGGCAAGGCATCAGAGAACATAAAAGAAGAAATTGGCTTTGAAATAAAAGAGGAATTTTGATACAAAAACTTGATTTTGGGCATGAGAGACAGCATTCAGAGATGCATTTAGGTAGGAGAGAGTAAGATGAAATAGGTGAATACATAGTATTCTAGCTTCACAGAGATTTGGAATATGAATGGGAATAATATAAAATCAAGATGATTTGGATTAAGATTATAGAGTTTTGAATACTAAAATAAGAAGTTTACATTTTATTTTCCAGGATGTAAAATGTCAATGAAGACTTCCTAGGAAATTAGAGTTTTAAGATAAATCAAATCATGAGGTTCAGATGCCATCATATATGTAAAACTCCATAAACACAAACATAAAATCTACACAGCAACTGTGACTTGGACTGGAAACTAGATTGGAAAAGAAAGGAACTACAGGTAAAAGGCAAATTCCTGGCTTTCAAGCCTGAGCGTCTGAGAAAATATTTGTATAATCAACATAAATAAAGATTTCAAGAAGATGCTCAATTTTTTCCTGGGAATATTTATGTTTAGTTTTAAGCATGCTGAATTTGAAATACAAAATATATCCAGTGGGAGATGTTGAGCAATGAGCAGTTGAGACTATCAGATTAGATTTTGGGAAGAAGAGAACGTTAAAAGTAGACTGGAAGATTAGAAGGCAAGCAGAAAGATAGGAAACAATTTTTACATTGTGTTTTTGAGAAAGGCCTCATTTCTTAACTTTATAGAGAACTGAGTCAAATTTAATAGAATACAAGTCTATCCCTACCTGATGTGTTAAAAGACATGAACAGACATATTTCAAATGAGGAAATTAAAGCTGCCTACAGCCATATGAAAAAAATTCTCTAAATCACTATTGATTAAAGAAATACAAATTAAAACAAAAAAAGTAAAATGCTAAATGTTGGAGAAGATGAAAGGAAAATTGGAATACTAATATATGTTGGTGGAGTTGTGAACTGATGCAACCATTCTGGAGAGCAATTTGGAACTATGCGCAAAGGACCATCAAACTGTGCATATCCCAAAAGAGATCATAAAAAAGTGAAAAGCACCTATATGTACAAAAATATTTATAGCACCTCTTTTTGTGGTGGCAAACAATTAGAAATTGAGGGAATGCCTATTAATTAGAGAATATATGAACAAGTTGCAGTATATGAATGTAATGGCTTACTATTGTGCTATAAGAAATGATGAGCAGGCAGATTTCAGAAAAACCTGGAAAGACTTACATGAATTGATGAAGTATGAAGTGAGCAGAACCAGGAGAATATTGTACACAGTAACAGCAACACTGTGTGATGATAAACTATGATTGACAGCTCTTCTCAGCAAAACAATGTTCTAAGACAATCCCAAAAGACTCCTGAAGAAAAATACTATTCACATCCAGAGAAAGAACTATGGAGTCTGAATATATATCAAAGCATACTGTTTTTACTTTTGTGGGTTTTTTGTGGCTTTTCCCTTTTGTTCTATTTCTTCTTTCATAATATGACTAATGTGGAAATATTTTTACATGATTATGAAAATATAATCTATATCAAGTTGCTTCCTGTCGTGGGGAGGGGGGAAGAGAGAGAGAGAGGGAGAAAAACAGTGACAATCAAAATGTTATAAAAGTGAATGTTGAAAACTATCTTTAAATATAATTGGAAAAATAAAATACTATTTAGAATTGTAAAAATAAAGAAGAAATAGAGGATTTGGGATGCATCAGCATAGAAGAAATCTGTGAATCACTGAAAGTGGAAAAAATATTCTTCCAAGAAAAAGACATGACAATGCGTAGGTGAATTCTTGCACTTAGAGAGAGGAAGGAGGAAAAATATGTAAGGGAAGTGAAGAAGGAATGATAAGACTGATAACATGGAAACATTCATAATTTGGAAGCTAAAGATGTAGATAAAGCAAGCAAAAATGAAGGAGTAGAAAGCAATTTCAAATACTATAGTAAAGTCAGAGATTACAAAGACTAAAAATAAATTGAATTTGGCACTTATATTACTGAGGATCTTTGAAATAGCAATCTAGTAGAAATCTAACTAGGGAAGACAAGGTAGAAGGTGTTTTATACACATATCTGCATGTATGTGTGCATATATGTATGCATAATACATGTGCATACATTTATATACACACTTGTATATATCTATTTGTGTGTGCATGTGCATGCATATAGGTGTGTGTATACATATACCTATATGCATATTTATGAAATATATACACATATACATACAGAGTGAGAGAGAAAGAAATTCCATATGGAAGTTTTCTATAGTTAATATAGACTTTCCACAACCTGACTTGATTCGTTGGTCGGATCACTAAAAACAACATTGTTTACCTCGGATTTCCTGCCAGGGCTAATTACAAATGTTCAAGCAGTAGTACATATTATTCTTTGTTCTATATACAATGTATATGTCTCTTCTATAGAATCATTATTATAGACATAATGACACAATATTTTCAGATTAATCTGATGTTTTGGTCAAATTTGTTATTCAAATGGACCAGATAAAAGATAAAAGTAAAAAGATACATACCATTATCAAAATATCTGATGGTTGAATTTCTGGACACACTAGGGTCAAAATTTGCCATTAAAGGGGCTATGTACTGCGTGGCTGTTAGCATTCGGTGTACAATTTCTCCTGTATATATGAAACCTACAAGAAAACAAAATAGAAACAGGGTAAATAGTTTTGTAAATATATAAGCACCACAACTTATAAGTCATCTTTGGAGAATGAACTATACCTAGAGACTAGAAATAAGTGGTTGGGTGTGGAAAGTTGTTTGAGTGCATTATATTGTAGTTACTACATCAAATTACAAGCCAAAGATTAAATTTGGTTCAATAATATTAAGCAGATATACTTAAAATTTAAAATAAACCAATCCATTCATGCAAGACAGTTTTTTAGAGAGTTTGTGATTTTAATGTGATTTTCCTGAGAAATTTACTTGATTGGATGCTTATACATTACAAAAGCCAGTTATCTGCTATATTCTTGTTATAAACATTGGACATACTAAACATTTTTCATTATTACTCTTGTACTCCTATAAGATTAATTTAAACGATTGATGTGCTATAAATTTATTAGTATTACTGTCCAAATACACTCATTGCATCTATCCAATTTTTAAATGCCTTTAAAAAAAATAAATTACTTTTAGGCATTATCAATTGTCTAGCTACAGCTTTGCTACTCGATACAGACAATTCATGATTCTCAATTTAAATGTTGAAAGAATGGTATATGGATCTAAGTAGTACTCTCCTCTAATTACTTAAGTGTCATTACCCCCAAGGTAAATAAGATTAAATATATACCTTCTAACTTCCAGGTCACAAGAAGAATAAGATGGCAAACTTGCCATTTTCTTCTATCTCCCAAACATCTTAAGCCACTCTAAAACATCAAGATTGCTTCAAAGATAAAGCAATTTCTAATGTTTCCATGGTCTAGGACACTTGGAATCCAAAAGAAGGTTGAAAATATCTCCCAAACTCAGGAACTGAATCTCACTGACCCTGAGCTGAATCAGCATCTTGTCCCTACCTACCACAACACTGGCAGCGAGGCTGTACTAGCAAACCCAAGGAAATAACACAGGCTTACATGAAAGCCAAGCCGTGGCCCCCATTGCTACCTCCCTCTTTTCAATGTTGTAGTGACCCTGGCTCCAGGTTATGGAAGTTTGCTTGAGCCTCAATAACCATCTTGGTCACAGCCCTTCAGAAGCATGTAGGTGAAAATCTAGATCCAGTAAATAAGTTCAAGCTTCTATGAATAAATACTACTAAGCAAAAGGGAGGGGGGGGGGACTCATACTTGATCAGACAGAGAAGGCCCTTTGGAATTTGAGCAGAACATGCAAAGGCATTTGGAATTATGCAAATAAGGTGACTGATTTTCCATCCATTTTGAACCAGAGACTCTGTTATTGAATATATGCCCCAAGGAAGC
Organism: Dromiciops gliroides; assembly: GCF_019393635.1. NCBI lineage: Eukaryota > Metazoa > Chordata > Mammalia > Microbiotheria > Microbiotheriidae > Dromiciops > Dromiciops gliroides. Next base: position 58,045,167 of record NC_057865.1, on the reverse strand, counting down.
CACTGATAAAAATAAAATACTCATATATTCAAAACATATATAGGATTTTCTGTGAATGTTAAAAAAGGGAACCAAAGTAACTAACCAATCCATTGGGGACTGACTGAACAAATTGGGATATATGAATGTAATAGAATATTACTGTGCTATGAGAAACAATGTATGTGATAAATACACAGGACCGTGGAAAGATTGATATGAGGTGATACAAAGTGAACTAACCAAACCCAAGAAAACAATATGTACCGTGGCAAATATAACAAAATTATAAAGATCACATGGGACTCAAAAGAAGAGCTATGAAAAAATACCTTCAATGTAATATATCCCCTCATGGAGGTGGGAGGTCCACAAGTGATAGACAGTACACATATTTTCAGATTCTTTGCCAATGTATTTACCAGTTGTGTTGATTTTTTTTCTTTTTTGTCTCCCCCAAAATAATATTTTCATATAGGATGGCTCTCTGGGAGGGAGAATGATTCATGGGATACTATGACAATATAAGAAATAGGAAATATCAATAAAAGCTTATATTTAAAATGTAATTTCATCAATATACTCTATTTTAAAAGTTATTGTTGGTTCATTTTCTGGCTGAGAGTCAGCTTAATATAGGATAACTTGCCTATGAAATCATCTATAGTGTCTCTTCTATTGCAATACCAGTCAACATTCAGTTATTCCCTTTGTAGATTACTTGTGACAATGTTTTTTTATTTACAATTGGCTTTTTGCCATCATCCTTTGGTCTACCTGGCATTACTGTCAACTCAGGAATGTTAGCAAATTTTGTTATCAGTCCAAGCTCTAATTAGGAAGGTAAATCTGAACTATACATTGGAATATGTGTATGTGCATATTATGTATAATGCATATATCTTTGAATATATTATAACTGAGATTTAACTACAAACACACACTCTGCACCTTTAACTGAAAAGAATTTCTTTAAAAAACATTTTGTATAGACCTATGATTTCACCCATATTGAAAATATATAGATCTGATTTGATTTGTGTGAAAAGTGTTTGGTAATTGTGTTCATAGAGTTCCTGGGTTTGTCTTGGCAAGTAGACTCTCAAGTATTTTATATTATCTACCATTACTTTAAATGGAATTTCTCTTTCTATGTTTTGCTGCTGGACTTTGTTGGTCATTTATAGAAATGCTGATGATTTGTGTGGATTTATTTCATATCCTGCTACTTTGCTAAGGTTGTTAATTGTTTCAAGTAATTTTTGAGTTGATTCTCTAGGATTCTCTAAGTATACCATCATATTATCTGCAAAGAGTGATAGTTTCATTTCCTCCTTGCCTATTCTAATTCCTTTAATTCCTTTTTCTTCTCTGATTTCTAAAGCTAACATTTCTAGCACAATATTGGATAATAGAGGTGATAATGGACATTCCTGTTTCGCCCCAATCTTATTGGGAAGGTCTCTAACTTATCTCCATTACGTATAATGCTTGCTGATGGTTTTAGGTAGATACTGCTTATTATTTTAAGGAAAGCTCCACCTATTACTAAGCTCTCTAGTGTTTTTATTAGGAATGGGCGCTGTATTTTGTCAAAAGCCTTTTCTGCATCTATTGAGATAATCATATGATTTTGGTTAGTTTTCTTATTGATGTGGTTGATTATGTTAATAGTTTTCCTAATGTTGAACCAGCCCTGCATTCCTGGTATAAATCCTACCTGGTCATATTGTATTATCCTGGTGATCACTTGCTCTAATCTCCTTGTTAATATCTTATTTAAGATGTTAGCATCAATATTCATTAGGGAAATTGGTCTATAATTTTCTTTCTCTGTTTTGGCTCTGCCTGATTTTGGTATCACCACAATATTTGTGTCATAAAATGAATTTGGCAGAACTCCTTCACTTATTTTTCAAAAAAATTTGTATAATATTGGAATTAATTGTTCTTTAAATGTTTGGTAGAATTCACCTGTAAACCCATCTACCCCTGGGGATTTTTTTCTTAGGGAGTTCATTAGTGGCTTGTTTAATTTATTTTTCTAATATGGACTTATTTAAGGATTTTATTTCCTCTTCAGTTAACCTGGGCAGTTTGTATTTTTGTAAGTATTTATCCATTTCATTTAGATCATCAAATCTAAATTTAAATTATAGTTGGGCAAAATAATTCCTAATTATTGATTTCATTTCCACTTTATTGGTGGTAACGTCACCCCTTTATTAATTTCTCCTTTAATTTTCAGGATTTCTAGTTTAGTATCTAAATGGGGATTTCTAATTTGTTCTTTTTCTAGCTTTTTAAGTTGCATGCCTAATTCATTGATCTCCTCTTTTTTTTTTTTTTAAGTGAGGCAATTGGAGTTAAGTGACTTGTCCAGGGTCACACAGTTAGTAAGTGTTAAGTGTCTGAGGCCGGATTTGAACTCAGGTACTCCTGACTCCAGGGCCGGTGCTCTATCCACTGTGCCACCTAGCTGCCCCTGATCTCTTTTTTATTCATGTAAGCAGTTAGAGCTATAAATTTTCCCCTAAGCACTGTTCTGGCTGCATCCCATAGATTTTGGTATGTTGTCTCATTATTGTCCTTCTCTTGGATAAAGTTATTGATTGTTTCTATGATTTGTTGTTTGACCCATTCATTCTTTAGAATGAAATTATTTAGTTTCCAATTGATTTTCATTCTACTTTTCCCTGGCTCTTTCTTACATGTAATTTTTATTGCATCATGATCTGAGAAGGATACATTTACTATTTCTGCCTTTCTACATTTGACTATGATGTTTTTGTGCCCTAATGCATAGTCAATTTTTGAAAACGTGTCATGTACTGCTGAGACAAAGGTATATTCCTTTCTATCCCCATTCAATTTTCTCCAGACATCTGTCATGTCTAACTTTTATAGTATTCTATTCACCACTTTCACTTGGGAGTCTACTTTCCAAGTCAAGCCAAGGAACTATATGAACACAATTACCAAACACTTTTCACACAAATCAAATCAGATCTACATAATTGGAAAGATATCATTTGCTCATGGATAGGCAGAGCTAATATAGTAAAAATGACAATTCTACCTAAATTAATTTACTTATTCAGTGCCATGCCAATCAGACTACCTAGAAAAAAATAATAACAAAATTCATCTGGAAAAACAAAAAGTCAAGAGTATCAAGGGAAATAATGAAAAAAACACAGCAGAAGGTGGGTTAGCTGTATCAAATCTGGAGCTTTACTATAAACCGGCAGTCATCAAAACTATCTGGTACTGGCTAAGAAATAGAGTGGAGGATCAACAGAATAGGCTAGGCACAGGAGACACAGTTGTAAATGACATTAGTAATGTAGTGTTTGATAAACCCAAAGACTCCAGCTTCTGGGATAGGAACTTAGTATTTGACAAAAACTGCTGAGAAAACTGGAAGATAGTATGGCAGAAATTAGGCATAGACCAATATCTTACACCTTATACAAAAATAAGGTCAAAATGGGTACATGATTTAGACATAAGAGGTGATATCATAGGTAAATTAGGAGAGGAAGGAATAGTGTACCTTTCAGATCTTTGTAAAGGAGAATAGTTTATAACCAAACAAGAGATAGAGTATATTATAAAATGCAAAGTGGATGATTTTGATTACATTCAATTAAAAAGTTTTTGTACAAACAGAAGCAATGCATCCAAAATTAGAAGGGAGGCAGAAAGCTGGGAAACAATTTGTGTGGCCAGTACCTCTGATAAAGGTCTCATTAGGGAACTAAATTAAATTTATATGAATCCAAGTCATTCCCCAAGTGAGAAATGGCCAAATGATATGAACAGGCAGTTTTCTGATGAAGAAATCAAAGCTATCTATATTCCCATGTGAAAAAATGCTCTAAATCACTATTGATTAGAGAGATGCAAATTAAAACAACTCTGAGGTACCACCTGACACTTAACAGATTGGCTAATATGACAAAAAAGGAAAATAATAAATGTTGGAGAAGCTGTGGGAAAATTGGAACACTAATGCATTGTTGGTGGAGCTGTGAACTGATCCAACCATTCTGGAGAGCAATTTGGAATTATGCCCAAAGGGTGATAAAGCTGTGCATACCCTTTGACCCAGCAATACCACTTTTGGGTCTTTTTCCCAAAGAGATCATAAAAAGGGAAAAGGACCCACATATACAAAAAATTTATACCTGCTCTTTTTGTGGTGGCAAGGAATTGGAAATTGAGGGGTTGCCCATCAATTGGGGAATGGCTGAACAAGTTGTGGTATATGAATGTAATGGAATTCTATTGTACTGTAAGAAATGATGAGCAGGAGTTCAGAGAAACCTGGAAGGACGTACATGAACTGATGATGAGTGAGATGAGCACAACCAGAAGAACATTGTACACAGTATCATTAACATTGTGTGTTGATCAACTGTGATGGACTAGATTCTTCTCACCAATGCAATGGTACAGGAGAGTTCCAGGGGACTCATGATGGAAGGGGATCTCAAATTCCAGAAAAAAAAAAGAACTATGGAGTAGAGATGATGACTGAACCATACTCTTTCTTTTGTTTTTGGTGCTGCTGCTTTTCTATTTTGAGGTTTTTCCTCATTGCTCTGATTCTTCTCTTCTAACATGACTAATGCAGAAATAAGTTTAATGTTATTATACACACACACACACACACATACACACACACACATATATATATATATATATATATGTATATATATAAACCTATATCAGATTACCTGCTGTCTAGGGGAGGGTGGAGGGAGAGGAGGGAGGGAGAAATATCTGAAATTGGAAAGTTTGTGTAAACAAATGTTGAGAACTATCTTTACATGTAGCTGGAAAAAATAAAATACTTTTATGAGAAAAAAAGAAAATACATGGAAATTCTCTTCATTGATATGGATCAGCAACTTGTCATTAATTTCTACTCTTCAAGATATCAAACTTCAACCCAGCTTTCCTGAATTCAAGAATAGCTTTGTACAGTCTAGTCCACATTGCCCCAATGTAATGCGAATGGGTGTTAATTATCTGAGTGCACAAAATACACTTTTCAGGTTTCATAATAATTCATCTCTTCTACCACCATTATTGCTACTGATGATTAAATTTTTTATATAACAGACTGAACTGCATTATTTGGAGATCAGTTACTTATAACAGCTCATTATTAAGTAGAGTCTTGATAACAATATTACACAGATCTTAAAACAAGAAGTAGTATGTTCAGAAATGGTTAGACCAGATGATTTCAGAGGTTTCATTCAACTTGGTTATTGTTTTTTTATGAAAATGGTTTCTTACATCTGCAGGGTATTTAATGTACATGTAACTTCACATCTATTATTTTATTTTGTTCTTATAAACAAAATCATGACCTTTAATCCATGATTTTTAAGTTTGCATTTTATAATAAATTATTTCAGAAGTGGACAGTGTTGTGTCCATGACTTAGATTTTCCATTTATGGCAAATAAATAGCAAACAAATAAAACAAAACAAACAAACAAACAAAACAACCCACAAAAACCCCCACCTCTTTCTTCTTTACTTTCTTAATTTACATTCCTAGTTATTTTTTTAAAAAGGGAGAGATACCTGTGGAGCAACATTTTTGAATCTATGATATGAGCAATTGGTATGTATTTTAATGATATTTTAATTACACTTGTCTATGAACAGCCTCTTTAAAAAGAAGAGTATTTTGTGGCTTACTTTGAGTTTTTATATATTTACTATTTCATATACTTTTTTGAAAGTTCCCCCATGGCATGATGCATCATTACTTTTATTTTATCTTCCTACAGGCCTATATTTTTAGAGTCACACCCCAAATGTTCAAAGACCATAATCAAACTTTCAAAATGACATTCATGAAAAATAACTACCTTTAGTATCATGAATTCTCCTTCCAGTTAAGAGCAAGCATTTTTAATTTCACATAAAAATGAAAGCTACTGGTAGTTAGATATGACATTTATAGACTGGTTGATTTGGAATGGAAGTTAGTTCTATTCTAAATCCCAGTTAGCTGTGTAGATTAATGTGAATTTCTAATTGGCTGCCAAATAAATTTTTACTTCATTTAAAAGGTATGATACTGAAAGAATGGTAATTCCAGCAGAAATTGGGTTTGAAGGAATTATTTTCCAGTGGAAACAATTTGTGCTTCCAAATGACATGGTGACAAAGACAAAACTAACTTAGAGCATCCCTGCTTTGCAAAAGTGTGGCCGTTGTTGAGTACAGATATTTAATCATCACTGCTAATGCTTAAAATACATGCCTAGAAAAAAATTAACTTCTCCTAGAATTGCTTTGTGTATAAATTTGGCAAGAAAGGGCTCACTACTGTCTGTGACCTACTTTCTGGATTGTAGTCATCATTTATTGCTGTGTCCTTTCACCAGGGAAGAATTTTCCAGACATACAATTTCCTGAACTACTTAATCCTTTCTTAGTGGGAGGGGTCTGGAAAACTTTCCAAAGGCCAGGAAGAGAGTTTCAATGAAATACAATAATGTCTGTTATGCTGTTTTTGCCTTTTTGTTTACTGCTGGGTTGAAATAAGCTTTAAACTAGATCCTACCAATGATATTTTTTTTAAGTTCCAAGAGTTCAAAGCTAGAAAAAGCATAACATTCCATGATGAGTTTATCTTATGTTCACACAGAATCAATTTATTTTTTTATACTTGTTTATAAAAAAGAAAACATACCTATCAAAACATCAGGTGAACTTTTAATGGTTAAGTAAAAGCTTTATTGAGGCATAGAGCCCTTTAACCTAGTTGGACTTATATTTCAATATTAAAAGGGGGGGTGGGGTAGGGAGGAAATTTTAAATGTAATATTTGATCCCTAGTTAATCTGATGAATAAGATCCACTTATAGAATTTGAATCAGCCCTGGGGATACCGAAAAAAAAAATCTCAAACTTCAAAGACCCTTAGAGACATTAATATACCATTTTAGTATTTACTACTTTCATCTTTCATGCTGGACATACACACTTGCTGAAATATGAAGACTTCCAAACTTACATGATTTCAGCTAATTTGAATGTGAAAATTATTGTTTTTTCAAATTATTTTGCAGACACTAATACATCAGTAAGCTTATTGGGTAATTCCCAGTCATCTTGTGTTTTCATTAATAATAAATTGAATTATGCAGTAGGATTAACACTGGATTGAGACTGCTAAAATGTGGGTTCTATTCCTCATTCTGCCACTAACTTCCTCTGTAACTCTGGGGAAGTTGCTCAACTTCTCTAAGACCCAGGTTTCTTATCTGTAAAATGAAGAGGTTGAATGAGATGGCCTGTTAGTGGTTCAGCTCTATATTTATTCTAGACAATGTGCTGTCTCTTATCTAATAAAAATGTGCATTTAGAAAAGAGGTAATTATCCATGAATACTTCAAGAGAAAGTAGCCAGAAAATTAAGGCAGAAGCATTTATTTGTTTTGGTCCTAAAACTGGAATTGAATAGAAAATATTTCATTTTGTGTTTGAAACACATGCTGCCCATAAATTCAGAGGCAAATTCAGGACCTACCTATAACTATCAGTTGAATTTAGGTGTATAAAAAGATAATTAGCCAGGTTTTTTGGGGGGGAGAGGGGCAATGAGGGTTAAGTGACTTGCCCAGAGTCACACAATAAGTATCAAGTGTCTGAAGATGGATTTGAACTCAGGTCCTCCTGAATCCAGGACCTGTGCTTTATCCACTGCGCTACCTAACTGCCCCCTAGTCAGGTCTTAACTAGAGTTCTATGAACTTATAGTTTGAATATTTTGATAACCTATACAATTCATTTCCTTTGTAATGCTATGTTTTTATTTCATGCATTTAAAAGATTTATTCTAAGAAGGTGTCCAGAGGCTTCACCAGACTGTGTCTACAGTGGATAGAGTACTGACCCTGGAGGACCTGAGTTCAAATCAGACTTCAGACTCGTAATAGCTGTGTAACCCTATTCAATTTGCTTTATCCTGATGGTCTCCCCCCAAAAAAGGAAGGAAGGAAGGAAGGAAGGCAGGAAGGAAGGAGGAGCGCGGGAGGGAGGAAGGAAGAAAGGAAAGAAGGAAAAGAAATAAAGTAATATGACATTTACTTAGAATTCACCTATCTAGCAAGTGTAGCTATGTAGAAAACCAGGAAGTGATTTTTTAAAAAATCAACTGATAAAGGAATTGCCAAAAAGGATATTTTAAAGTCTTATGTTAGGGAGTAGGTATATAGGTGGCACTGTGGATAAAGCACCAGCGCTGGATTCAGGAGGATCTGAGTTCAAAATCTGGCCTCTGACACTTGGTACTAACTGTGTAACCCTGGGCAAGTCACTTAACCTTCACTGCTTATTATATATACATATATATGTTTGTGTGTGTGTATGTATATATATATATATGTAGTTATAGTTATATGTAACATGTTAAAGCTGATAAGATTTAATGACAAGAGAATCCTGTATTCCCTCCCTCACACCCTGTTCATTTTTTGCTTTAATTCAATTATAACAGTTTTTGCTCTTACTTCCTCAGGTTATTAGTTGTAGTTTTCTGAGCCATATAGATCTCTAAGCCTGAATGTTTTCATGTGTAAAATGTGAGTATTTATATTCTTTATTACCCTGATAAATTTAGAAAAAGACATGATAGTACTTAAGTGAAAGATAGTTATGTCAACTAAAAACAGATATCTATTCCACTGTTATAATAGCAACATTTATATAGGACTTTAAGGTTTGCAATGTGCTTTACATGCATTGTGTCATATGATGCAATTTTTATCTATTTATTCAGCTTACTGCCTTCCAATAACACAAAGAAAAAAAAGAGGGAAGAAATAGGTTGATGGTGATTGTATCACTAACCCCACCTCACATTTTTATAATTTGAGCCCAGCATTCTTGTTTGACCCTACAGTAAAATGTTTGTGAGCGTTGTTAATCTATGGCAAAGGGGACATTACCTTGGTCTGCAGTTCATCTTGATTTCTGATTCTAATGGCTACTGCAAAGGCCTGCCAATTAACTAAACAACCAAGACAACTCATAGGGAAACTTCCTTTCCATCTGTTCTACCAAAGCACCTCCACTTGGAATTCTTGATTTAATAAAACCCTCCTTGCTAGTTTGAGAGAATAATGAGCTTATAAAACATCCCCCTCTGTTTATCGCAAACAGTTGCTTCGTTTTATAGCGAGTGTCATGGTGTAAAGTGTGAGCATGTAGAGCCTGTAATTGGCTGTGAACCATCCTGTGAAATTTTAATGTTGAAGTTGCTAAATAAAAATCTGCCCTGAATCATCTTTCACTTAAGGTTCTGACCCAGGAGGGAAGAGGAGAGAGCTGGCAGATATTACTGGCATGGCATTAAATGCTGAGATCCAAATGGAGTGCCTACTTTATAAAGCAAAATAACACCTATCTTATTTTATTTCTTATGCCTCTTACTCTAAGAACCCTGAAACATAAATGGGCTACATCTACAAAAGTGATTTTCTTCTCCAATCTACCACAATGGAGGAGACAACTTCCTCATCTTCTTCCTGAGGTCAACTGTCGACTGGATGTTAGATGGGGAAACTGTATCACTTATCAGGAAAGGAAGCATTTCATGGATGTTAAATCATTTCTTGTTCAAAATTAGTGACAGAATAACTTCTGGAATCAAACCAGCTTGACATTTTCGGCTTCCTACCAGTCATCTCCCCAAATAACATTTAGTCTTGCTGTATTTTACACAGTTGCAATTTCAGGAAGCAGTTAAGATCAGGAACGAACACACACACACACACACACACACGCACACACGCACACACACGCATACTATGAGACAAATGCTTACTGTTTACAATTTAGTCAGTCTGCTAAGCAAAACCATATGTTGCAATGATTGCTAATTTGAAAATTAAAATGCTCCGGTAAGTTGTCTGGCAAAGTTAACTGTCTGCCAGTAGCGACTATACAATGAGAGGTTTCACATAACAGAGGTTTCCACTGGGCAGAACTGTGTTGTCAATGGAACACACAGCTCATCGGGAAGCTCCCTGGCTGTATTGTAAAATCTAAACTGTTAGGTTAAAAAGCACAAGGGTTTCTGAAGTGAATGAGACCAAGAGAGGCACTGAATTCTTGGGGTAAAATCCAGTACAATCACAGTGGCTGAATTTTTTTTGAATTTGCATTTGAAATATACAAGTAACTACAAATATTGTACACTAATATACAGTACATATACTTAAGATTGTTTCATTTGGCTGTAATTTCATACCCCTTAGTAGGAATAATCATTATGAAAAGCCCCAACATTAAATCAACATCATTATTAAGAAGATATTATTAATTATTTCAAGTGTATTATTTTCCCCTTAAAATCTGAAACTTCATGCCTCTAGAAATAATAGGCAAGAGTCAATTTTCAGAGTGTACTAATAATGCACTTGAAGAATTTGGTGTTGAGATAATCATTTCTACTAAATTCAAATCGCTCTATTCTCTATTACAATTTGGGTCCCTATCCCTTTGCATGCATTAAGATCTCATATATTTTCTCCCCGTCTCCCTATTAGTGTATTGAAAATCCTAGGGGGCAGCTAGGTGGCGCAGTGGATAGAGCACCGGCCCTGGAGTCAGGAGGACCTGAGTTCAAATCTGGCCTCAGACACTTAACACTTACTAGCTGTGTGACCCTGGGCAAGTCACTCAACCCCAATTGCCTTGCCAAAAAAAAAAGAAAATCCTAGATGAGATTGATATTAGGCAAAGTACACCCAATATAATCTCTATGGGTTTTGTACATATCTAGTAAGTGCACATCATCTCCCCTGATAGGCTGTAAGATTATTTGAGCGCTTGGACTATTATATGCTTACAATTGTTTCTTGGCAATTAGCACACAGTATGGCATATTGAAGCTGTTTAAAAATGCTCATTGGTTGATTAATATGGAAAAAATAAGATTATATCTATCATTTTTCTATTATCAGCATTTATTAAATACTGACCCTGGATCACTGTTAGCTGCTAGGGATAAAGAGGAAAAGGAAACTGACTTTCTCTAACATGGACAGCACATACACACACACACACACACACACACACACACATATATATATATATATATATATATATGCCCATATAATATATTTGTATCTATAGAATAATAAATACTAGGTATTTTGTTGGGGAAAGCCAGTAGCACCTCAGGGAATCAGGAAAGGCTACATGTAGTACAGATGAGCTAAGCTTTGAAGAATATGGGATTGTAAAAAGTGAGAGTGAAGAAAGAAAAGAGGTTCAGACATGTAAGACAGCCTGAGAAAATGCATAAAAGTGGGAAAGGTAGGGACACATATGCTGAATAGCAAGGATAGTTTGGCTGGAACGAAGAGTCCACAAAAAAAGGAGTAATAAGGCTAGGGAAATAGATTGGAGCCAGATGGTAAAGGATTTTAAAAGCCAAACCAAAGAAGGTTGTAATTAATCATAGAGTATATTAGAGAATGATGGGAATTTATTGAGGAGAATGAGATTTCTAAAGTTCTGTGGAAACTAAGTGAAAGGTGGATCAGGTAGAAACTTGAGAAAGGGGGATCAATTAGGAGGCTATGGCAGTAGTCTAGGATGATGGCCATGTGAACAGAGATGGAAACAGGTGCCAGAAATATCATGATAAGATTTAGCAACAAATTACATATGTGGGACGATGGAAAGTGAGGAGAAGTCAAGGATAAATCCAAGGTTTCCTCCCTCATGACTGGAAGGATGCTGTTAACCTTGATGAAGATAGGGAATAGCAAGATAGGAGAATTTTGGACAAAAGATATGAAGTTCTAGGTGATCCATACAAAGATGTATTCCTTGTGATCAAATAAGAGATGACGCCTATTGGGTTGGACAGAATAACTTATGAGAAAAGGCAGATGTTTTCAATTTTTTTTTAACTTTTGGTTTTTCTTTTGTTCCAATGAGAATTTTTTTTTGGGGGGGGGAGGTTATTAGAGACTGGAGGTGAGAATAAAAGCAGGTAATGAAAAGTTGTAAACCTTGATTAATATGTAGATTATAAGGAACACTTAGATATTTTTAATTAAAGTTACCAGGTCCATAGGTTTCACTTCCTAAGGTAATGAATGGACTTGGAGATTGAATGGATAACTGGCAAAGATCTTTGAAAGATCAGAGATATTAGGAGAAGTATAACAGAATTAGAGTAAACCAGGCGAATTTCCTGATCTTCACAAAAGGGAAGATAATGGAGTCTACAAACCAAAGGTCATTAAACTTGGCTTAAATTCTTGCCAAAATTTTAGAGTAGAACATTAAAGTTATGGTCAGTAATCTATTTAAAAAGGGAAACTGTCATGAGTAAGACACATCTTGCTTATGTGAAGAACAGATTATGCTGGAATTACCTTATTCGCTCTATTGATAGGGTTACTAGACTGGTAGATCAGGGAAATGCTATACATATTATCTGCCTATGTTCTAACAAATCATTTGAAAAAGCCTATCAATCTATTCTTATGAGAAAAAAAAGGTATGGATGTGAATAGCATCCTAGCTACTGTGGAAAGCACCTTTAAATAGCTAGCAGTTCAGTAGAGATGGAGTTGGCTGGATATCTAGTTTTGAAGAAGATCAATGAATGGCTCAATGTCAACTTTCATGGTAGTGTCTGGTCAAGTATTCCAGGGACCTATGCTTTCAATGTTTAATATTTTTTATCAATGACTTAGATAAAAGGTAGAGATGACAAGTTAAATATTATAAAATATTTTATTTGTATTTTTAACATTCATTTAAAAATGTTGATTCATAATTGTTATTTCTAAGAAAACTCTAATGGACAAATGAAAAATAACCAAAAGAGCCCAGAAACCATGAGAGTCAACAAACATCTGATCACCATTTCAAGTATAGAATAAGCAAGGGAAGCATGACCTAAAATACAAGATCATTAGCAAAATATTTAGAAAGTATGTCAGAAGATTATAAGTAATATAATTTTTCCAAAAAAATAAGTAGATGCAGGAAAATAAGCCTGAGGACAGCTTGGTAGAAGACTAAACTAAGTCAGATTATCATGTATCCAAAGGCATTAAAAGATGAAATGGAAGGGCAGGAAAAGGGAAAAAAAAACTTTGGAATGAAATGTAATAGAATTTCTTATATTTCTATAATGATCTATTTTCATCACTGAGGACCATAGAAATATCACTTTTGTATGCCTGAGAAATGACAGTATCTCACACACACACACACACACACACACCCCTACCTGAACACAGTGCCTGGACCTGACTTAATCCATATTGAGAAAGTTTGTGCTTGAAAAGCCCCCAGATAATTATTTTTAAGTTATCTGAAAGAAGCTGAGATTTCAAAAGTAAAAAATCAAAAAATGATATTGTATTAATACTTATAAAGGTGAACAATATGACATTTATAGCTACCCACCACCTACAGATCTGTATGAGAATAATCTATGCATGTAATGAGGACATTTTGCATGAAATTATGAGAAGGAAATAGCTGACATTTCATATTTCTTTCTCTACAGCAAACCCTATCTTCATAGAAACAAACTAGAGAGCTATGAAGTATATAGAGAAGATTCTGCTTGGTTTATTTTTGTTGATATTTTTTAAGAACCCAACATTTGATTCAACAGAATAAAATTGAGTCCTAAAAGTCCTTTCTCTGGCTAGGTGTTTCTCATATATATATGATAAGATCATGTAAGACTCTGATAAATAAAACTACAACAATAATTTTGTTCAATTATTCTCTATTGATATTAAATGGAGACATAAAAGAGGGAGATATTTGCTTTCTAAATATGAATGTCATTGTCTAGGAGGATTACCTATGTGGATTTCAAGTGGAAGAGAAGATTCCCATACAAACGAAGCTCCTCGGATACTATTATTTACAGGTGGCATTACATTTACTGCATAAAGACCCAGGTCTCTTCATTGAGATCCATGGTTACATGTAAAAGACACATGTTACAATCCTCATAGGAAAAACTAAATGGATAATTCATATTGCCTTACTACGTGGCATACAGGTGGATGGGATAATTCACTTAATATAGAAGTATATCACTTTTGGACAGACATCGGAGATAGACAATGAAATGAGACCAGAATGAGATGGGAAGAAAATGGTAGAGATCATATTTAAGAAAAAATACTGAGTTTTCAGTAATTACAAGCTCCTCCCAGGCACCAAAGACCATTTTGTGAATGCATATGTCCTCCCAATAATGTTATACATCTATGAATGAGAACACAATGAGGCTATACCTCATCTGGAAGAAACATTCCTCACTTTTCCACATTCATCACACATTGATTAGTTTACTATGTGCCATGGATAGGACAAAAGGATTGATAGCAACATGACAAATCTTAACATTCTTTAGCACAAACTTGTTTAACAAGTATCTGTTAATTGACATATGATACTAATGTAAGATATTGGAAATGGAACAACTCTGAATTGTGATTTGTTAATCAAACCATTGGAATTTTATCATCTCTAATGAATAGAGCTGTTGTAATTTGAGATGTGGCATACAAGAACTTGAATATACAGCTAACTCCCCTTTTAATAAACTACCACTCATCTATTATAACATTTTCCCTATTATAAGATATGTTTAAGACATTTTATTACTTTGATTGCAAAAGAAGTGTTATTTAAATATACAACAACAATAACAACAAAAACCAACACTTCTCTAAATACATGATGTCACATCACCTTGAAAATATTCTACTTAGTTGTATATCTTTATATTTATATTTAACTCTGTCTGGTCAGAATTCAATACTACCACAACTACATGAAACTTCTTTTTATGTCTTATGTCTATTACGAATTTCTCCTCCTAAACGAAATTTATATTTCTATCCTGTTCCAAGTATGAAAATAGTTTCTAAAAGGAAGTGATGCTAGGGATTTAGGGGAAAAGATTGTAGGTAGTGGTATTACTACTATTTTCAAATCCCTAGGTTTTTTTTCTAAAGCAGAGCACAAGCATTACTTTTCCCTCAATTACCTCCAATTTAACCTTTATATATCTTGTAAGCACATAGTTGTTGGTATGTGGTATCCCTCATTCAATTTTAATTTTAAGGTCCCTGAGGGCAGACACTGGTTTGATGTTGTAGGCTATGCTCTTTTATGGTATGAAAGATTATACTAAGCTTTCCTGTCTAACAAAATGCTGGAGAAATGTTTATTGCCATAAAATAATTTGAGGTGGTTACTGGAGAGAAAATCAATTTAAATTTAAATCCTATTTTTTTCTAAAATATTTTCTCTCTGTGTACATACACACAAACACATATATTTAAGATACATGTTTTGCCTGGATTTTATGACTTTTAAACATATGTGCACATACAAAAGCTTTTCTAACACATATGCTCTGCTTGAGAAAAGTCAAAATAATTTCTGAATGGAGAAATGAATGATGCAGGTACTCCAAATGAACAGGAATTATTATGTAAGAATTTGTTTCATGAGATTCAAGAATCACGTAATTGGAGGTAGGGGGGAACTTGGAGGTTATATGGTCCAGTATTCTGATATTGGAGATGAAAAAAATGAAACTCAGGGCAATTAAGTGACTCACCCAAAGGGAGGAGGTTAGGTAGTGGGAGGGCTGGGTTTGATGGCTAAGGCCTCTAACTCCAAATCTAGAAGTTCTACTTCTAAACTTTGTGGGATTGAGGAGAGGCAGATGCTTTACCAGAAAGCAGAGAGAGGTTCTTCATTGTATCAGAAGCTATAGAGAAAGCACTGGAATATACATACATAGACACATGCATAAACAAACATGCACACGTGTGTATGTGCATATATATCTATGTGTACACACAAATATATACCTAGAATTATTAATATGTATATGTACATCTATTTATATATACATATATACAACATACATACACACAACACACGTATACATACACATATATACATATGCATACACACACACACACACACACATATATATATATATATATATATATATACACACACACACACACACACACAATTCCATACAATATACCAAGATAGGGGAAGAATAACTATAGGTGTGAAATCAGATGACATCTTAGAACTCTCAGTCTTATATTCTCTCTTAAAAGAAGCTTGATTTTTCCACTGCCTCAGTCCTTTGGCACCAATTAAATCCCACATACCTCACTGGCTCACCAAAACAAAACAATTAGGGAAACAAAAATAAAACAAAAAAATTCTTCACTGGATTGATTCATTTTCAGTTCAATGAGATGTTCATTTGGCATAGTTCCATATTCATTCAGCTGCAGCAAAAAGAGGTGAGTAGAAACACAAAAGTAGAGTAATAATGCCAGATGCCCAAGACAACCAGATGGAGCGGAATGGATCATTAGCTTATGCCCTTTTTCTTATTTAGTGCAATGATGAAGCACAGTGATAGTTTGTATTATCTTCTATTGAGTCAGAATTTTTGAGTTGCAAGAGACCTTAGAGATTATATGGTTCAATGCACTCATTTAACAGATAAAGAAACTGAGGCCCAGATAGTTTGTGAAATTCAAAAATTTATAACAGGAATAACAAAAGAGCTTATTTTTGCTGAAATATTGCCTGTTGTCTTCTAGAGAAAATTAAACGGCTACCCAGGCATTGAAAAAGATGTGTATACCTGCCAAAGAGTTTTAGGGTATGATTTCTTTGCTATGAAAATTGACTCAAAGAAAAGGGCAGCATCAAAAGCCATTCGACCTCTAGCTAGTCAAGTATGATGGCTTTGGGATGGATTACTTTAAGAGTAAATTGGCACAAGGCCAAGTTTTCCACACTGCCCTTTTATGTGAAAGAAGAGTTTATCTATTTAGTGCTGTGTCAAGTAAGACAGGAGAATGAAATTTTCACTTAGCTGAAAAGAATTTTTCCCATGAATGTGAACCATGATTCCCTCTGAAAGTCAAGTCAACAAGAATTTATTGATCTCATACTAGGAACCAGGCACTGTGCTAAGGACTAGGAGGAAAATGAAAAGCAAAAACTATTTCTCCCTGCAAGGAACACACATGAGAATTGCATCGTTATGTGTGTCGTGTCTGTAGAGTGTAGTGGACAGAGCACACGACCTAGCTGTGTGACCTTAGGCAAGTCACTCAATTTATCTTTGCTCAGTTTCCCCAACAATGAAATGGTGGGTGGACGTAATAATTCTACCTACTTCACAGGGTTATTTGGACCAAATATTGTTTATCAAATACTTAGCCTGGCACATAATAGAGGATATATATATATATATATATATATACACACACACACACACACACACATATATATATATATATATATATATATAAACTATTATATATATCCCCATTAAACACACATATATGTGTACACATATATATGTGTAGGTTTGTGTAATCCCAGAGGGAAGGCACAAGAGAAAAAGTCACTAGGGTTATCAATGCATAAGATATAGCTTAAACTTATGGGGCAACCTTCAACATAAACAATCTACTATGCCCAAAGTCTTGTGCCTAAAAGGCATTAGGGCAGGAAGAACATCAACCAGTAAAAATACATAATATACACCTGTCTCTCCTCATTACTTTTTTTCTTACTTTACATGAATTGAATTGAATTTTAACTTACTTTACATGAATATATTGAATTCAATCAGCATCCCTTCTCAAACTTTGGAGTAAATATGAGGGCAAGACCTACATAAGGGAAAACTGTGAAATAAGAAAAAAAATATTCTGGGCCCCAATTTACCAGTCTTAGACCTCCTTACCTCCCAGTCCGCATACCTAATCTTTGAAATATACACATTTCAATATATGAGGTGCAGGGATCAGTATGAATGTGATATTTTCACATTACAGTGATGGCATTTTCCTCTCTTCCCCATTAATAACACTGTTAAGAACTATGTTATATAACAAATGGTCTAATAAGGGGTTTGGTTTTATTTTGGTTACAATCCTACAACAAAGTATAAAGAATAGTTTAATGAAAAAATTAAGATGTTCTGCTCCAATCCCTTTACAAACCACAAATCACTTTCTCAATGAGTCAGGGAGAAGTCTATACCCCTGGGGGCTTTACATTATTAAGCCATAAGAAGTTTAAGGGAATATAGTCATGAAAGTGTTGTGTGGAGGTGAATTCTGGGAGGGAGAAAAGGAAATAGGAAACTATTTTACCCCTCTTCCTTTTCCCCTCTTCTATCAGCCATGGGATCTAGCTGTGACTTCTCCAGAAAAAATAATCTTTCATCAGTGCAATGGAACTCTCTGTTCAAGTGTTCCAAGGCAAAACTGAATGAGCAGAGACACTCTCCAAATAGACAAGACTACAAAATGACGGTCAGTCAAGGGAAGAAGCACCTTCAGGGAATAGGAAACTTGGGATCAGAGAAGAGAATCAGCTATAGACTGTATTAAAAGCTAACCCTGGTAATCAAGAGAAGAAATAGAGAGGAACAGCCTCAAGGATCTGAGCTGCCCCCACATACCCTTCAAAGACACTGACCCTAGTGGAAACTGAGGTGGGGAGGGAGAGAGGGAGAGAGAGAACAAGAACAAACCTCTAGGTATTGAAGTATCAAGAATTTTTTGTTATCTTACCTGTAAAGAAAATATTTATATGTTTCTCCCTATCATTTTGCTCTGAGTATAGGCCCTCTCTTCCTATTCATGCTGTTTTCTTTTAGTGGAGTGTACAACATGATTTTTTGTTTTGTTTTGTTTTTGGTGAGAGGAAGAATGGGGGACGTGTGCTTTGTAGTTATTCTTTTTGCCAACTTAGTAAATGCCTTTGCTAAGACTAATTATGTCTATTGGGTAATTGTTAATGGGAAACACTTGGGCAGTACTGGGGGGGCTTCAGTAACAGGAACAGAGCTCCAGAGACCCTCCTTGAACCTAAGAAGAGTAGCCTTACTCTGAGGAGTTTTGCCAGAAGGAGGGCTACAAATTCAAATAATCAGTATCTTACTCCCCATACACATAAAACAACAACAATAACAAAAAGGAATAAAAGGAAGAGGAGGAGGAGATAATAAGGAAATTAATTGACAGTTGGAATTTAGTTGCATATCTAATTGATAGGATACATCTGGAGTCAGCAGAGATTCACTTGTGTCCTATAAATATTTTATTCATTGAGTCCCAGACCAATAAGTATGACATAATGACATGTATATGAAGTGGAAGTAATAAATAGATTTAAGGTATTAAATTTGATAGATAGAATGTCTGAAGAACAACACAGAGGTTGGTGATATTTTTCAGGAGGCAGCAGGAACAACAAAAAATTCCAAAGAAACAGAAGAGCAAAAAAGCAAAATGCCTATTAGATAAGGCTTTACAAATAGCTGAAGAAAGAAGGAAAGGGAAAGAAGAAAGAAAGATGAATGCAGAATTTCAGAGAATAGCAAGCAGAAATGTTTCTTTTAAAGGATGAATGCAAAGAAACAGAAGAAAAGAATAGAATAGGAAAGGAGATGTTTTCAAGAAAATTAAGTGTCATCAAGGGAAAATATCATGCCAAAATGGATATGGTTAAAGACTAAAATTGTAGGAACTTAATTTAAGACAAGGATAAGAGATTAAGAATGTGGCAAAAGTTCATAGAACTTTGCAAAAAAGATACTAACATCATTGATAATCATGAACGTGTAGGTGCTCATCTAGGGCTTGGAATCCGGGAGAATGAAGTCAAGTGGGCCTAAGAAAGTATTGCTAACAATAAGGTTAGTAAAGGTGATGGAATTCCAGTTGAGCTACTGAAAATACTAAAAGATTATGCTGTTAAAGTGCTACTCTCTATAAACCAGAAAATTTGGAAAACTCAAGAGTGGCCACTGGATTGGAAAAAATCAGCTTTATGTCCCAATCCTAAAGAAGGGCAATGCCAAGGAATGTTCAAATTACTGAAGAATTGTGCTCATTTCACATGCCAGTAAAGTTATTCTTCAGATTCTGCAAGCTAGGCTTCAGCAATATGTGAACTGAGAATTACCAGAACAGTAGGAACGTATACAGGCAGGTTTTCAAAGAGGCAGAGGAGCTAGAGACCAAATTACCAACATCCACCAGATTTTGGTGAAAGCAAAGGACTTCCAGAAAAAGAATGTAAATCTGCTTCATTGACTAAATTAAAGCCTTTCACTGTGTGGATCACAAAAAATGAATATGTGACAAGTCGTCAAAGAGATGAGAATACCATATTATCTTACTTGTCTCCTGAGGAACCTATATGTGGGCCAAGAAGCAACAGTTAGAACCAAACATGGAACAATTAAAAATTGGAAAAGGAGCATGAAAAGGCTGTATATTGTCACCTTATTTGTTTAACTTAAATGCAAAGTACATCACACATCATGTCAGGCTGGATGAATACAAAGTCAGAATTAAGGTTGTCAGGAGAAATACCAACAATCTCAGATATGCAAAGGACACTGCTTTGATGGCAGAAAGTGAAGAAGTAAGAAGCCTCTTGATGAGGGTGAAAGAGGAGAGTGTAAAAGCCGGCTTGAAGCTTAACATTAAAAAAAAAAAAGACTTAGATCTTGGCAACTGGACCCATCACTTCCTGGCAAATAGAGAGAGAAGAAATGGAAGCATTGTCAGATTAAATTCTTGAGCTCAAAGATCACTGCAGATGGTGACTGCAGCCATGAAATTAAAAGATGCTTGCTCCTTGGAAAGAAAACCATGGCAAATATGGACAGCATACTAAAAAGCAGAGACATCATCTTGCTGACAAAGGTCCATAGAGTCGAAGCTATGTTTTTTTCTTGTAACAATGCATGGCTGTGAAATTTGGAATATAATGAAAAGTGAGTGCAACAGAATAAATGCTTTCAAATTGTGGTGATGCAGAAGAGTTTTAAGAGTCCCCTAGGCAGCAAGGAGATCATATCGTTCAACTCTTAAATTAATTCAGATTACTTACTGGAAGGTCAGAAAATACTGAAGCTTTGTGCTTGAATACTTGGCCACATAATGAGATGACAGGACTCATGGAAAAGAATCTGATATTAGGGTATTAGGCCAAAAAAAGGGGATGGTGGCAAATCTGATTCTAATATGAGGCAAATTTATAGAAGAGATTATTAAATGGGTAGAAATGAAAAGGTATGAAGGTAAAATTCCTACTTATATGGGAGATTTTATTACTTCATATATTGGTTGGATAATAAGATTTAGAATGGTCCAATTGGTATTCCCCTGTTGTTTACTTTGCTATTCTATGCTAATTAAATACATGGCTATTTAAAAAATTAATTTGGAGAAATGTAGCTATATGTAACAGACTTAGAATTTGGGTTGACTTCATGCCCAGTATCAGTCAACAATGAATTACTAAGGGAATGTTTTTCATGACTACTCATGTATAACTTATTTTGAATTGGTTGAGTTCTTTTGGGTGGGGAGTGGGAAGGGACGGAGGAAGAGAAGTTGGAACACAAAGTTTTAAAAAATTGATGTCAAAATTTGTTTTTACATATATTTTAGAATAAAAATTATATTACAAAAAAATACAATGATCCAAGATAATCCAAAAGAACTATTCATGAAATATACTGGATAGTATATTTCCAAAGAAAGAACTCATACTGATGGAACAGACTAAAGCATGCTATTTTTCACTTTCTTTCATTTTTTACCTTTTAATCAAGTTTTCTTACACAAAATGAAAAATGTGGTAATGTTTTACATAGTCATACATGTATAACCCATAGCTGATTGGTTGCCATTGAGGGAGAAGGGAGGAGGGAAAGAGGGATAAAAATTGGAACCCAAAACTATAAATAAAAATGTTTATTATATTAAAAAAATGAGTTACTAAAATCTTCAGAGGGCAAAAGTTGTGTATATCATGAGCAGACATTATAGCAGGGATTCTTTTGGGGGGGAGTGAAGGTGTTTTTTAATAAACATTTTTATTTAAAGATTTAAGATTCAAATTCTATCCTCCTTCCTTCTCTCCTTCCCCTCCCCCCTCTCTGAGGTGGCAAACAATTGGATATAGGTTATACGTGTACAATTATGTAAACTATGCCCATTAAAATCATTTTGTATAAAAGGAATAAAATAAAAGAAAAAAATGAAAGAAAGAAAGTGAAAAATAGCATGCTTCTGTCTGTGTTCAATCAATACTAGTTCTTTCTCTAGAGGCAGATAGTATGCTTCATCATTAGTCCTTTGGGATTGTCTTGGATCATTGCATTGATGAGAATAGCTAACTCATTCACAATTCTTTATCCAAAATATTGTTAGGGGGTGGCTAGGTGGTGCAGTGGATAAAGCACTGGCCTTGGATTCAGGAGGACCTGAGTTCAAATCCAGCCTCAGACACTTGATACTTACTAGCTGTGTGACCCTGGGCAAGTCACTTAACCCCAATTGCCTCACCAAAAAAAAATATTGTTACTCTGTACAAAATTTTCCTGGTTCTGTTCACTTAACTATCAGTTCATATAAGTCATGTAACTATAAGTTCATATAAGTCTTTCCAGGTTTTTTCTGAAATCATCCTGCTACTCATTTCTACTAGCATTCCTTCATTATATTCCATTAAAATCATGTACCACATATATGAATACAATGGAATACTATTGTGCTGTAAGAAATGATGAGCAGGAAGAGTTCAGAGAAACCTGGAGGGTCTTACGTGAGCTGATGATGAGTGAGATGAGCAGAACCAGAAGAACATTGTACACAGTATCATCAACATTGAGTGTTGACCTACTGTGATGGACTATATTCTTCTCACCAATGCAATGGTACAAAAGAGTTCCAGGGAACTCATGATAGAAGAGGATCTCCAAATCCAAGAAAAAAAAAGAAAGAAAGAACTGTGGAATATAGATGCTGATTGAACCATATTATTTCTTTTGTTTTGGGTGCTGTTGTTTTTTTTTTCTATTTTGAGGTTTTGCATCACTGCTCTGATTCTTTCTCTTGTAACAGGATTAATGCAGAAATAGGATTAATGTTATTATGTGTATATATATGTGTGTGTATATATATATATCTATCTATATGTATATGTATAGAGATATATAGATATAACCTATATCAGATTACCTGCTGTCTAGGGGAGGGGGGAGGGAGGGGAGGGAGGGAGAAAAATCTGAAATTGTAAAGCATGTATAAACAAAAGTTGAGAACTATCTTTACATGTAACGGAAAAAATAAAATATCTCATAAAGTTGAAAAAAAAAATCACGTACCACAGCTTGTTTAGCCATTTCCCAATTGGTGGATATCCCTTTGATTTCCAATTCTTAGCCACCACAGAAAGAGTTGCTATAAATATTTTGTTCAAATAGGCCTTTTTCTCTGTTTTGGATATCTTTGGGACATAAAACTAGCAGTTGTACTATTGGATCAAAGGGTATGCACAATTTTATACCCCTTTGGACATAGTTCCAAATTGCCCTCCAGAATGGTTGGATCAGTTTACAACCCTACCAACAGTGGATGTGTGTCCCGGTCTTACCACATCCCCTGTAACATCCAACATTGTCCCTTTTTGTCATCTTGGTCACTAGGATAAGTGTGAGTTGATACCTCAGAGTTGCTTTAATTTACATTTCTCTGATCAATAGCGACAAAGCATTTTTTCAATGATTATAAATAGCTTTGATTATTTACAGCAGGAATTCTTAATACTTATTTTGCCTCTGGGGACACTTTTTTTTGTGAAGCCTATGGAGCCTTTCTCATGATGTATTTTTTAACATAATACAAAATATATAGGATTAAAATTATTATTATATTGAAATGGTATTATAAGAACAGCAGCAGCAGCAGCAGCAACAACGACGACAACGACAATGACGACGACAACGATGACGACAAAGCAACGTAAGTTCATGGGCCCCAGGTTAAGATCACCTGTGTTGCAGATATTAAGATGAGAGAACTCTATGACAAACAAATGGGCTGCCCTTAAATTCAGTCGGTCAACAAGATTTTATTAAGTGCTTATTATGTATTAGTACTATCCTTAAGCCCTGGAAATCAATCAAAATAAAAGCAGAGAGAACATTATAATCTCCCCCTCAAGATGCTAACAGTCTAATGGGCAGATAGATGGTTCATTGGACCTGGAGACAGGAAGAGCTGACTTCAAATCCAAATTCAGATACTTGCTAGCTGTGTAACCTTGAGTAAGTCATGTATCTTATCTCTCCTTAAGTTTATTCTTTGCCTTGTAGGGTTATTAGGAGAATCAGATGAGATCATAATTATAAAGCACTTAGCACAGTACCTGGCACAAAGGAAGTGCTATATAAAGGATAGCTCTTATTACATGATTATTAATGGGGGCATAACACATGCCAAAAAAAAAGGAATAGAAAAGCAAATAAAGGAGGGAGATTAGGAATATGCATGGAGAAGGTAAAGAAAGCCACGTGGAGATTAGTGAATAATGTGGCCCCAAGAGAGATGAAGACCATCTTTGGCCTGGTCTTCTTCCTTCAAATGAAGGTTCTGAGAAGAAGTGAAACAAGAAGAGGCCTGCTTCCATAGCAATGCTCGATCACTGGCTAGAAAACTATTTGTCAGGGAAGCTGTTAAGAGAGCTTTTGGATCTGGAAGGAGTTAGATGAGATGACCTTGCTGTCCCCTTTCAAGTTAATGGTTCTAAGTCAATGACTCACTGGCATTTTCTCTACTTGGTATTATTTGGTATATACCTTCTAGTCAGATTCCTTCACTGAATAAATATGATTGCCCGGAGTTTTAGTACACAAGGGATTGTGTGCTAAAGCAAGCATGAAAGTGGATTTTTATCATTGTGCCTTGGTGAGAGAAGGCCACATTGGAAAAAAAAAATGTCAAACAACTCGGTGGGATACCCTTTTATTATTATTATTAAGCATGGCTACAATGGCTATGTTCTTTTGTCTGAAAAAAACCCTAGGCAAAGAGCCCAATACAGATGTCAAAGTTTTTATTTGCCTCCTGACCATAATTTGGTAGTCATCAATATTTGTGCATTAAGAACTGTGAAAACAAAGCAAACATACCCACAGATTCTTTTCTTTTAAATTTAAACAGAACTAAGGCTATACATATGTGTGTGTGTGTTATATATGTATGTATCTGTTAAGAATAAAAATATTATATTTAAAAATCAATAAACCAGAGGTATATAGGTGCTACAGAGTATTTAGAAAAGAAGCCCTTACTCAAAGGGGTCGTGAATGAATACAGATGGACCACATAAAAAACATGGAAAAAGACTTATAAAGGGACATCATGAGTAAAGATACTGACTGCCTTACTGTGGCACTCACCATCTCTGTGAGTAAAGATAGTGACTAAAGGAAGAAGGCAAAAGAGGAAAGACACAAAGTGGAAAAAAAATCTGTTTTTACTCTATGAAGCAATATATCCAGAATAAAAGTGAAGATTCAGTGACAGAAGAAAAGAGTAAGGAACAAGAGATGATAGGGGGAAATAAATATCTTTATTAATATAAGTGAATCATCAAAAAACATCATCCACTTTAATTTGAGAAATCTGTTTCAAAAATAATTTATTAGGGGGCAGCTAGGGGGGCGCAGTGGATAGAGCACCGGCCCTGGATTCAGGAGGACCTGAGTTCAAAGCCGGCCTCAGACAATTGACACTTACTTAGCTGTATGACCCTGGGCAAGTCACTTAACCTTCATTGACCCACCAAAAAAAAAAATAAAGGTCACAGAGATGGTGAGTGCAACAGTAAGGCAGTCAATGACAACCCAGAAGGGAAGCAAAGAAGGTTGTATGGCACTTGGGCACAGCTACTGCTTTAAAAGGAAAATAAGAGATGTTCTCATTTAAAAACTTTCTCCGAGTCAGAGGACATGAAGGAAACAACATGTCACAGCATAAACTTCCCTATATATTTTCTAGCTGTCTGAGTCACACTTGGTCTCAATTTGTTTCTCAGTACCATCTAGAAAACTCTTTTAAGCTATAATGTACAGAGAAGCTGTTGACTGTTTGGGAGAATTAGTTTCCACATCCTAGAATATCCCGGACCAATGAAATCACAGGTCTAGTCCCTATTTGTTTTATTTTATTTTTTAATCATTTAACACTGAGTCAAAGAAAAGCCTTATCATGTAGAGAAAGAATCTTGTACTTAGTGTAAGGAATCATTTGTATTCAATTCCTGCTTTCAATTATAATCTGTGTAGCCCTAAATAAGTCACTTAATCTCACTGAGCCGGTTCCTCAACTGTAAAAATGGGTATGAAAATCTTCTAATCAGGAATTACCTGACAGAATTTTTGTAAAGATTAAGTGCGATCATTTATGTAAATCACTTTATCAACCACAAAGAGTAAAATAATATCAGTAATTATTATCACTAGGTGGCTAGGAGGCACAGTTAATAGAAAACCAAGCCTGGAGTCGGGAGAAACTGAGTTAAAATCCAACTCAGACTCATATTTTTGTGTGATCCTGGGCAAGTCATTTAACCGTGTTTGCTTCAGTTCATCATCTGTAAAATGAGCTGGAGAAGGAAATGGCAAACAACTCTAGAAAACCCCAAATGATGTCATAGACAGATAGAAAAACTAAAGTAACTCAACAAAAACAATTACAATTATTGTGATTCTTCATTGATGTATTTCTTTCTCTCGTGGATTAGAGAGGAAAGTACTGGAAGATGAAATTTTAATGTTGAATATTACCAGTCTTAACCATCAATAGGGAAGTAAACTTTTTGAAGGGAATATATTTCTAAATAAAATAGAACTTGAATATTTTAGCATAAAATTTTATTATTTAATGGAAATGATAGAATTTTGTAGGTGACCCTACAAACAATGAGTAGAACATTGTACAATATTTTTGATGTCCTGGGAAGATAAATTATTTGGGCTGATTCATGAAAACATATTTTGGTTGATGCAACTAAGGGTTAAATTGATGCTTGCACTAAAAAAAAGTAACATAAATGCTAAATTCTCTCAAGCTCCAAATATGTCTGAAAATATTCCAGGGGCTTGGTCCTAAGGGCATTCTTGGATTACAATGCTTATTATAAGCAGCAGGAGCTTGAGTGGCAGAAGAAAAACACTTAAGATGACTGCAGTGATTCCTTATTGAAAATAATAATATACTGCAAATAAAGCAAAGCATTTCAATGCATTAATAAAGAATTTTAAACTATATGTATAAGGCACTAGGACCATAAGATGTTCTCAGCAAGTATTTCCAAATGAATTGGATATTGTATGGGACACCAGTGGTGGTGTTAAAATGGAAGGCAATAGAAACAACAAGATTCAGGATTAGAAATATGGGTATGCAGAATTTTCAGTTGCACAATGAAACCAAGGAAGTCAGGAACATAGTAAGCTCCTTGAGTCATAAATTTGTATTTTAATGACTCTGTTCCTTTGGGAACATAATGTTGTTGTTGTTTTTTCCCCAAACAAATATAAACTTCAAAACATACCCATCCGGGGAGTGTAATTTTTCAGTTTCTAAATTGTTACAACTCAACTTCCTTGGGCCCTCCTGCTACCATTCTCATAAAAATCAAACCAGACCTTTAAATTACAGAACCTTTGTCCTAAACTATAATGCAAAGAGGTATTTTCCAAAGAAAGATTATCTTAGATAGGGGCCAGGTGCTCAAATTTTCTTAGCTTTGGTATTTCAGGAAGTTGTTATTTTTGTACAGAGCCATTTTGAACTGAGTAAGGGACATTTTAATTCCACCTTCTTTTGCCCCTTTATTTGTCCAGTTCCACCAAGCACCAAGTTTTCTCTATGTCATGAAACAAGAATAATGTTGACACCATTTCATGAGGTAAGGGATAATTTTGTTATTGTTCTTACAAGTTGGGTGTTTCTACTGATGGGAGAATAACTTTACAAGTTATTTATGAAAAATCTAAGCTGTTTCTGACCTGTTATCTATCTATCTATCTATCTATCTATCTATCTATCTATGTGTATGTGTGTGAAAAATATATAAATGTAAATATATAACTTCATATTTATGTGGGTATATGCATGTTTATATATATATATATATACACATATATACACACATATACATATATCTCTATATATCTTTGGTCAGGCCCTAAAAAAGACAGCAATACCTTCTTCTCTTTCCCTGCCCTAGTGTTCAAGTAGAAAGTAACATCCTCGATGGTTTAAACAGTTTATAATGTGTAGCACATATATTATCCTGAAAGATACTTAACTAGTGAGTTAATAAATTGGTTGTCGTTGCTGCTCCCTTTAACTTAGTTTATAGGCAAAATGCAACAATAATAGGATTTTAAAAATTGGAAATATCCATGACCCCATGGTAGCTTGGAGATCTCACCAGAGGAATGCAGAACCATGCCAATTAAATTCTCTATGAAAGGTAGGTTTGGGGGACAGTTAGGTGGCACAGTGGATAAAGCACCAACCCTGGATTCAGGAGGACCTGATTTCAAAATTGACCTCAGACACTTGACACTTACTAGCTGTGTGACTCTGGGCAAGTCGCTTAACCCTCATTGCCCCGAAAAGAAAAAGAAGAAAAAAAGTAGGTTTTGAAAGAATCTTAGGAAGGAGTTACCATGAACATGATAAGTCAGTTGATTGATTGGACCTATGGAAGTAGAGGAAATAGATTAAGCATGTTTGCAAGTGGTCTTACCACCAAGGCCAACATTAGGATAGTAGTCTGCTAAGGTACCAAAAGAGAGGAAAGAGTGAGTGTTTTTTTTTTTTCCCCAGAGCAATGAGAATTAAGTGACTTGCCCAGAGTGGTCACACAGCTAGTAAGTGTTAAGTGTCGAGGCCAGATTTGAATTCAGGTCCTCCTGAATCCAAGGCCAGTGTATATATCCACTGCACCACCTAGCTGCCCCCAAGAGTGAGTGCTTTTAATGGCATATTTAGGCTAATCTTATTGCTTTGGGAAATTTGTCTGTTATGAATAGTGTGCCCAGTTAAAATATAGTATATAAAGGAAAAATGCAAATACAATCATCTGGGTGACCTGAGTTTTTTTCTTCCAATTTTTTTTCAGATTTGTTTTACTGCTATCCCGACCTATAATGAAAGTAAACAGGGAAACATTTATCCTATTTGTTTGTTTCCCATTCTGTTTGCATAAGTTCTGAACTGTTTCTATGTGGGGCACATTGATATTTATGTTACGGTCAGCAATACCACAATGGTGAATATAAGATAAAATGCAATTTAGCACGTTGATTATCTGAGTAAGTGTTCTTAGACTCTCTTTTCCCTAGAAAGGGAGTCAAATAGAGCTCCAGGCTGTCAATGGTACTACCATCATGGAAATCACACCTTTTCCAGGTTACCCTGGAGGCCTGGGGATAGGTCATTCAAAGACTCAGGGCAGCCTTCACTGTAGAGTTCCTTTCTAAGTCAACTAGTAGAATTAATAAGCTTTTGGGAGATACATGGCCTTAGAGTCTAAGCATTCTTCTTCTCCTGACAAATTTTTATTAAGTGCTATCCTAATATATATCCAGAGGTATCTATCTCCATAGAAAAAAAAAGAGATCTGATGTCCCAGCAAAGGCACAATGAAAAATATACTTTTTAAGGTCCATAGGCCTTGTTTTGTTCCACTATCCATTTGTATGAATGGGATAAAAGTATGAAAAAAATTAATTGTTTTTCTTTAAGAGCCAGTAGAGGGACTCAATCAACTATGAATTAATCAGAAAAATCACCTACAGAAATAGAACAAAGCTATTAAATACTCAGGACAAGACCGTGGTTGTGAAATCCCCTCCCATACATCCTGTACATATCCTGCCAGTCATCTGACCCTGGACAAATCCTAATTGATTTAAAAATTAGGGTGAAGGGTTTCTATTTGGGATAAAAGAATATTAGGATATAATCAAATGTTCAAGTATAGGCAAAGAGAACACTGAGTGACTCATTTTGCTCCAATATTGAACCTAAAAACCAGAGGACTGGCTTGAGGCAGGCCCATCCCAGGAAAAAATATAAAATTGAATCCACCAAGAAGAAAGGAAATGAACAGGACAATGTCACAGAATACAGAGAGATTTTCAGGGGAAAAAAGCAATCATTAGTGCTTGGTACCATATCAAAGTCAAAGACAATGAACACCAAGCAAAGACCACTTTATATAATAAGGAGATTATTATTTTCTAAGGATGTCATTATTTTAAATTTTTTTTTTTTTTGGCGAGGCAATGGGGGTTAAGTGACTTGCCCAGGGTCACACAGCTAGTAAGTGTCAAGTGTCTGAGGCCAGATTTGAACTCAGGAACTCCTGAATCCAGGGCCAGTGCTTTATCCACTGCGCCACCTAGCTGCCCCCCTAAGGATGTCATTATTATTTAGGAATCCAATTTTGGCAGAACCGTAAGGATGTGGATCAGATTGTAGCAGTTGAATTTGAGACTTTGTAGACAGAAAATGGAGATTTCAGGTACAGAATCTCATTTGAGAAGTAAGAATATGAGAAATATGGGTAGCAGATAGAAGATGAAGTAAGATGAGTAAAGTTCTTCCTTTCCAAAATGGAGCGACATAGATCATTTTTGAAGCCATAAGGCAAGAAAGTGGAGAAACGAGAATGAAAAGAGATTACATAATTGTGGAAAGGTACTTATGGTTCCTTTTGGAGAAAAAAGGGAAGAGCAGAAAGAAAAGAAAGACACAGCGAGAAAGAAGCAGACACACACACATAAAGAGAGAAAGGAAGAGACACAGAGAAAGAGAAAATACGTTACAATTTGAGGTATAATTAAATTTTGTGTGTGTCTGCGTGCGTGTGTGTGTGTGTGTGTGTGTGTGTTACTTTTAAATTTAACACCAACCTTCACATAAGGGCGTTAAGCAGACACTAGGAGCATGCATATGTAAATACAATAGACACCAAGTGGCCTGGGTCCAAGCTTCCACCATCTTCTCATGAAGAAAGACACTCACCAAAAAAGAAAGGCTTCCCTGGAAGAGCCACTTTCCTTAATAACAAACTGACATTAATATGTTCCTGCCTCAGAAAGTCTACACATTCTGACACATCCTCCAACTGGGTGCCTGTCACTGTATCAGAGGAAGAAAAAGAAAGCTGGGAATTAATGCCAGGTGCCAGCTGACAATCTGAAATCTTAATGATAACAAAGCTCAGGAGAATGACTAAGCTGGCAGGTACATAAGCAACCAAGAAGCAAATGCAGTCCTAGATCAGGCTGCTGACATGCATTTTTTTAAGAGACTTCTTGCTTGTTAAGATAACTTTCCCTCACAGCACACATAGATAGAGTTACAAAGCACACCCCTCTTCATCTCTGTTCAGGCAAGCACCCAGCAAAATCTACCTTTTTGAGATGAATGCCGTTTTTGAAATCAACCTGACTTCCCAGAAAGCCCAAGTACAGAAAGGATCACATCATTAGTACATCAGCAAAACCATTTCAAGAACCAAACCATCCTGCTGTGCACACATGCCCCACCCCCTCCTCATTTTTGTCACCTGGATGCCTAAGCCTTTATCAATTATTCTACAGGCCAAGGCAATTTCACTCTTAAATTGTATGCTGACGGAAGAGGAGAATGTCAGGGATGGGATGTCCTGCCCCTCCTGAGTTATAGGCATCCATGAATTAAATTAAGTGGCTGCTAAATTACACAAACTGTCTGCACTTTACTGATAACTATACATTTTTTATGCTCCCTCCAAACTTAACCGGGTGTCAGGGGGCGCGGGTGGGGTGGAGGAGAAACTTTTTAAATCGCATTGCCTCTCCCTTATCGATTTTCTGTTATGTTGCTATGGTAACTCACTACCATCCTCTTTCTACTCCCCACCCTAGCTCTTGCACATAATTCAAAGCCAACATTGCATTACAAACTTATACGTACTGCAATACAAACTCACACATGTAGCCTGAACATTCTGCTAACGGGTATCAAGGGAAGAAGAGACAGCTCTGCTCAGATCTAGTTTGTTTTTTGTTTTTTTATATTAATGAGTCAACTAACTAAGGTTGTTACCATGGGTCCAATTTAGTATTTTCCCCTTTTGTTATTTAATTACTTTTCATCTGGGGGGAGATTTCTATGGATCTCCATCAGCTCACATAATATGATTTTTCTCTACTTGATGTATACCCAAACTTTTCTTGTGTACAACAAAGAGGCAATATTTTATTTGTTTATGTTTTGAATTTATTACTGAAAAGCCATCATTTCTTAGTCTGCCTTTAAGGTTTCTTGACTCAAAATTGGGTCTTGGCTAGAGCTTTCAAGGAGCTATTGGGCTTCCATTAGCAACTGAGATGAAGAGAGCTTATTTTTGTTGTTGTTGTTTGATTTGACCAAGACATACACTGGAACATTCCTTAAGTTTGAGGTGGTTTTGGAGCAGAACTAGTGGCCATCAACTTTTGGAATCACTACTACTTTGAGTAATAGAATATTCCATTCTTAGTATTCCAAAAGGAGAACTACATAAATGATATTACCACACGAGATGCAAATTAAGGGACTTGCCATAGCACACAATCCCCCATCCCCAACATCCCATTCTAGAGCAATAGAGATTGCCTGGCACTTGGAAGCACTTAATACTTATTGATTGATTGGATTGGTCCAAAATATCACAGGTCATTTCAGGGGTATAAAGTGAGAACCACCTACTTTTACTGGGAAAAGAAGGTCAGGGTTTGTGATAGCACAAATTAAGACTTGAATGTGTCTGCCTTTACTTCAAAATTAAAACAACAACTTGGAAAACTACTCATCAAGAATATTACATATTTCAGTTTGTGACTACCCTGTTCCTATTCTTTCTTAAAAGAACAGAATTTACTACACTCTCTAGAGACAAGAGTAAAATGGCTGAGAATGAGAGAGACTGAAATTTGTCTTCTTATCTGAAAAAGAGTTTATAATATAAAAGGGCAAGAATAATAAAGGCTGTTTAGCCACATACTTCATCCAAATGTTCCTCTGTCAGCCTAATACACTTTATCAAAATACCTCTGAGTTATTATAACAGATCTCTGTGAGAAATCATGGGTAACTCCACAGTTCTCACTGATTTCCAGAGAAGTTGAATAACAATCATGAAATGAAATACAAACAGTAAAAAACTTGGCCTGTATTTTTCCTTATGTGCTTCAGTATAGTTCAGCATTAGGGAATACTGTAAACTTAGTAGTTAGAGAGGCCTTTAGCCTTTCTCCTCATTGGGGATATATTGGTCCATGGTTCTATGGCCTTACAAATGCTGCTGGTTTTTTCCCTTGCGTCTATTAGTCTATTCTTCACACTTTTACATGGAGTACTGCTAAAAGCTATGACCTTTGGAAGGTTGAAAGATCAGAACAGTGGGTCATCAATGATCTGGGAGCCAGTGTGCATGCCAGATGTTGCATATAGCCCAGTCTAGTTGCAAGGCCTAAGCAAAAAATTTGGAGGATATAAACTAGCAGTAGTGGAGCCAGGAATCATTCAAATGATAAGGTACATTTGGAAGTGAATGTAGTGGGACCAATGTTATGTACACACTGATTTAAGCTTGAGCCAACTCTCCCAAGGGACTAATGGGTCATAGGGGAAGAGTGTGATCCCAGGTGTTGAGGGAATGTTCATATTTCTATTCTTGCTATGTCTTTGCTGTAAATACCTCTTGTTTTGTTTTGTTTTTGCTGGGCAATTGGGGTTAAGTGACTTACCAAGGATCACACAGCTAGTAAGTGTCAAGTGTCTGAGGCCAGATTTGAACTCAGGTCCTCCTGATTCCAAGGCCGGTGCTTTATCCACTGTACCACCTAGCTGCCCCTAAATACCTCTTTTTAAGTATTTAAAAAGCTCCCAAGGATAACTTTTTTTTTTTTTAGTGAGGCAATTGGGGTTAAGTGACTTGCCCAGGGTCACACAGCTAGTAAGTGTTAAGTGTCGAAGGTCAGATTTGAACTCAGGTACTCCTGACTCCAGGGCCGGTGCTCTATCCACTGTGCCACCTAGCTGCCCCCCAAGGATAACTTTCAAATATTCTACTGCCTTTGATTTAAGATTTCCCTCTCAAATATGACCTCAAAATTGGTTAAAGCCATAAGAAATAAAAATAAATAGATCAGTTTTTGAGCCTCAAAGCATAATTGTGGCCATTTAAAGGAATAAATCACAGAACTGGAAAAAAGGGCCTTGCTTTTGAGCTTTCTTGAGAAATATGTTTAAAATAATAATATTCCTTCTAATCTGCCATAGCAAATAAATGAGGGATGACAGAACATCAGTAACCACTTCAAAGCAAGTTATTCAATATTATTTTTCCCCCTCAAGAACTCAACTTGAGAGTGGCTATTTCTAGTTTATGGGACCACTTTCATCAAAGTCAATAAGTGCTTGCTGTGAAGTCCACCTGCTCCATATAATTATGCTAAGTACATATATCACCTTATGCAAAAACATAATTCTCAGTAATACAAAGCCTTC
Organism: Dromiciops gliroides; assembly: GCF_019393635.1. Lineage (NCBI taxonomy): Eukaryota > Metazoa > Chordata > Mammalia > Microbiotheria > Microbiotheriidae > Dromiciops > Dromiciops gliroides. Next base: position 58,010,653 of record NC_057865.1, on the reverse strand, counting down.
TTTACTTTTAAAAAAATTTTTTTTTATTTTACCATGTGAAATACATCCCAATCCTAAGTAATTTGTCCACTGAAGACAATTGCACAATGTTCAATACAAGGTGACAGCCTATCCCAGAGGTTTCTCTCACTTTTCTACAATTAAGCAACCTCAATTTTAAAACCAACAAATAAAGTCAAACAAAGAGAAACACCTGAAGACCATCACAGACATGAACAAGCTGCGAGTAGACACCACACCTATAGAAATTCAAAGAAAGTGTTTCTCACCTAAAATGCCCTTCCAGGCAAACACATGTTCTGAATCCAAAAGGAAATACAGTGATGATATTGATGTGGCCATGCTGATTCTGGGAATGGGATAATGGGAAAGTCTCACTGACAATGGCAGCTCAAATGTGAAAGCCTTGGAAGTGATACTCTGAACTACAGCTCCTTTCGCAAGAATTCGTCATTTTCTCACATATGATAATCCAATGTTTGTCTTAATGCTTTTGTTTGAGTTTCCACCCCGACCCCCCTGCCCCATTCCTGGAAGTTCCTGCCTTCTTACCTTCACATCTTCGAAAGAATAATTTCCTTAAGATCTCAGCTTAAATATTACCTTTTACTTGGGATATTTCCTGATCCCGACACTATGCCTCAACCATGGGATTTAACCAGTCTTACTGACTCCCAGGTAAACTTTCTCTACTTCTCCACCTTCCTAATTATGTTTACTGAGTGGATGGCTTATAAGTCTCCCCTTAGGAAAAGCTTTTCTTTTAGAGTTCTCACTATGCTCTTTAGCCACAAAATAAAGTTAAGCAAATTGACTGAAGCAGAGTGCAAGCCAAGTATGCTCTATAGTACAATACTCCAACTATTTGAACTAACTAACTACAGGCTAATTACTATATGAAAGATTGTGGGAATGCAAGTTATATCCGAAGTGAACTTTGCTCTCACAATGTTTACAGACCGAAAGAGAGTAAATGGCAATTACCTAACATTAAAATATTACCAGGAAATCTATTATAAGAACATAAATGAGTCTTTTTGATTTCTTTCAAAAAACAATCGGGGCAGCTAGGTGGTGCAGTGGATAGAACATTGACCCTGGATTCAGGAGGACCTGAGTTCAAATCCAACCCAGACCACTAACACCTTACTAGCTGTGTGACCCTGGGCAAGTCACTTACACCCCAATTGCCCCATCCAAAAAAAAAAAAAAAAAAGAAAAGAAAAAACAATCAATATCAACTGACTTGATTCTTCTCAGCAATACAACAGTACAAAATAGTTCCAAAGGACTCATGATGGAAAAGGCTCTCCAAATCCAGAAGAAAAAAAAAACTGGAATATGGATGCAGATTGAACTATACTCTTCTTTTGGTTATGGTGCTGTTGTTTTTCTTTTTTTCAGGTTTTCCCTTTTTTCTCTGATTCTTCTCTTATAACATGACTAATGCAGAAATATATTTAATGTTATTGTACTATATAACCTATAGCAGATTACTTGCTGTCTTGGGGAGGAGGGAGGGAAAAAATTTGAAACTAGAAATCTTATAAAAACAAATGTTGAAAACTATCTCTACATGTAACTGGAAAATAATAAAATACTTTCATAATTAAAACAAAACAATCAACAGTACTTCTGTCATAGAAATAGGAATCTCCAATTGTGTATTTCTTTTTGAGCATCTGTGCAATCCCTGGTACTTCAATGTCCAGTCTTATGGCAGCTGATGGAAATAGTTTCCTTTTGGGAGAGTAATATGAGAGAATAATCAAAAGCAAAGAGAGGCAAAACCACATTTGTCTTTCTGCATAAACTTTGATATTACACTATTCCTTCAATTTAGTGCATTCTAATACTTTAAGCAAGGTCACGCTCTGCCCCATTTCTCATAGAACCAATGTCCCCATATTTTGACAATGGCCAATAAAAAATTGTGGAAAACTGAAATATTGTTGAAAACCTTTATGTCCTCCATTTGTCCCTACATTTTCTTATGTTAAACCACCTTGAGTGTATAGTCCTTGATAAAGAGGCATTATAGTCTATTGGTTTGAGGATTGGAGACAAAATTAAAAGCTTGTAAATTCTATTTCATTCTTTATCCTTGAGTAAGTGACTTGGTTTCTGTTCCTCAGGATATGTTAGGATTGGAAATCATTTTGAATACCTTCGAGTAAGGTGATTGGTATCATGGATGGTGATAAGTGTATTATTTGTATTTTAAAACATTTTGGTGACAAAAAGTTAGAAGATTTTGAATTTTTGCCATATGTTTAAGTGATGCTCATGTTTCCTTTACTCTCCTCTTCCTCTCCTATAATTACTATTGTATATGAATTTCCAGTACTGGAAAAGATTATATAGACTTCTTTTAGAGATACATGCATGGAATATGAAAGGGGAAATAAAGAGTGAATTTAAGAGGACAATTATAATCAGTAAAAACCACATGAATAAATAAACATATTGGGGATATTGGAGGAACATAGGCACTCCATTCCAGTGCTGATATAACCTCACATTCCTGTAAATATCTTATAGACAGGTATACAGTAAGAATATAATATACATGGGGCAGCTAGGTGGCGTAGTGGATAAAGCACTGGCCTTGGATTCAGGAGTACCTGAGTTCAAATCCGGCCTCAGACACTTGACTTACTAGCTGTGTGACCCTGGGCAAGTCACTTAACCCCCATTGCCCAGCAAAAAAAAAAAAAAAAACAAAAAAAAACAAAGAACATAATATACAATATAACAGTGAGAATATACATGGGGGGGGGCAGCTATGTGGCACAGTAGATAAAGCACCAGCCCTGCATTCAAGATCACCTGAGTTCCAATTCATCCTCAGACATTTGACACTTACTGCCTGTGTGACCCTGGGCAAGTCACTTAACTGTCATTGCCCTACCCAAATATGTAGATAGATAGATAGATAGATAGATAGATAGATAGATAGATAGATAGATAGATAGATAGATAGATAGATAGATAGATAGATGGGTATATATATGTATATATATATATGCATATATGTATATACACACACACAGTAGTCTGTACCACATGTAGTCAGAATTAAAAAAAAAAACACCCATCAATTGATTTGATTAAGTAGTCCCCTTGTTGGGGACATAGGACATAGGTATCACTAGAAGGGTAAAGGGATTTATACATACAAAAAAAATTCAGAACTGTATGAGTGGAAAAAGTAGAACTCTTGACATGCCCAAACAAATTGGGAGTGTGGGAACAAATTATTTCATGGGGTCCCACAATCATTATCATCACCTACTCGCCAACCTACTGGAGACAATCATCTCCATAATTAGTCTTTTTAATATATAGTCTGCAGGCATAACTGATCAATGGGACTGTGTTTATAGCCTTTCCAAATATTTGACAACCATCCAGAGATGCAGGAAGAAAGGAAGGGAGGAAGGGAGGGGACAGTAGAGGAGGGGAAGTGGGGAGGGGAGGAGAGAAGGAAGGAAGGAAGGGAAGGGAAGGGAGGAAGGAATGAGGGAAAGAACAAAAGGAAGGAAGGGAGGGGAGGAAGGTGGGAAAGAAGGGAAGGGAGGGAGATAGACAGTAAAACAGAATCTAGGTCAAGGCCTTGAAAGTGAAAGTCACATTTGGTGTTTAGAGGAATAAAAGCACATATGCAGTCTGAACTGCTTGCAACCAGATACTAAACATCAGGGCTGGATTATGGGTAGACAAACCAGAATAAGAGTACTTAATAAAGACCAGGAAAAAAGCAGTGGGTCAGAGATTAAGCAGATATAAACAGGCACTGGAAGAAAGATGTGAGAGAGCAAGGAAGATGCCAGGTCACCAGCAGTGATTAAGGAATTGCTGCAGAAGGTAATGAATCAAAGTAAAGACAGACTGGCTTCCACATGGAAAGAGAAGGCTATGATAAGTAAGGTAGGTAGCTAGCTACTTTTCCAAGTGACTACTGCTGCTAATGTGGCTAGGATGGCCCACTATGTACACTGTAATAACCAGGACTACGTGGCTTAAAAATTGTAGGATATAACATCAGGCAATTCTACCATGGAATTCTAGACAATATACTACATTTTATACACACACACACACACACACACACACACACATATATACATATTTTCTACAAAAGGGAAATGCTTTCCACAGTCATTTTAGTTTTTCTGTTGTTGTTTTTCCATCAGCAATAGATTAGATTTGTCCAAATAATATTTCTTGTTGAACTGGAAACTTTTTTAAAAAATCAGGTAGGTAGTTTTTATGTTCACAAAATTCCTAACTCATTATCTCACCCTTGAAGTAACTATATTTAAGAAATAGAAAAAATTATACTGGACCTACAATCAAAAGACCAGGTTTTGAAATATGATTATTTTGCTGCTTCCTGGACTTACATTTTACCTCTTTGTACCTCAGTTTCCTCATCTGTCAAATGAGGGGTTAGATTAGATATTTGTAATTGTTCATTTGTTTCAGTCATCCTCATTATCCCATTTGGGGGTTTTCTTGGCAAAGATACTGGAGTGGTTTGCCATTTCCTTCTCCAGCTCATTTGACAGATAAGGAAACTGAGGCAAACAGGGTTAAGTGACTTGCCCAGGGTCACTCAGCTATTAAGCATCTGAGGCCAGATTTGAACTCAGGAAGATGAGTCTTCCTGACTCCAGGCCTAGTGCTCTGTGCAATATGGCGCCACCTAGCTGCCTATGAAGGTTAAGTTATAATTTCATATTTTAAAGTCCCAGATTAAAAAAAAAATAACTTGAACTTTTCTTTTCTAAAATTTAGACACATATGACTTTTAATTCCTAAAAGAATTGTGAGACTCAGTTATGGATTAAATATTTCCATTTGAAGAATAAGGCAAATATTATATCAAGTCTGCAGGTTCTAGGAAGGGCCTTATTTGTCTCCCCATAATTAGGTCTCCCAGTTGGTTTAGAGTTGTACCTTGCATAGGACAACTCTGCTTTAGTTCCCTGGTGCTGACTTTGAGGAGCTGTACTTTCTTCTTGTGAGGTATGCTGCTTGTCTACAGGGAACAACATCTCTGAGCTAACTCTTCACTTTTAGTCAACAGATCTGCGTAGTTTGGACTTCACAGAACATCATGCCCCATCAAGAATAAGTCAATTGCTGGAAATCTCATAATGCCATTAAATTGAGTTTTGGATACTCCTTCTGACCCCTTCTGACTTTCTCAGACTCCTCTCCCTTCTGACTGGAGGGCTGCATGGCATAGCACCAACCTCCTAACCAAATTTTCCTTTACACAAGGCTGAATCTGGACTTTCCTAGTAACTCATACCCCCTTCTTCTCAATTCTCCCTTCCCACTCCTGCTCCCTGGTTTTCCAGCTTCCTTTTATGTTTTGTCCTCCCCCGTTAGACTGTAAACTCTTTGAAGGCAGGGACTTTCTCTTATTTGAATCCCCAGAATTTAGCACAGTGTCTGGCATATAACAGGCACTTCATACATGTTTATTTAATTAACTTGAATGTGTTACTTGTATAAAGTCTAGTTATAGCTTCTACAATCCTGCTGTTTTGTGGTACATTCCCAGATTATTCATACCCTTTGCTATGAAATTGGCTATTGAATTCAAAAGTTATGATGTTACCTGGGAAGGATAGGCCATTCTCAGATATTAAGATTTTAGATCTAAAGATTTTAATGGATTGAAGGAAGGAAAGAAGAAAACAAATGTATAAGATACCTACCATGTGCCCAGAACTGTGCTAAGTAAAATACTTTACAAATATATCAGAACTGATCCACACAACAACTCTGGGAGACAGGTGCTATTATTATCCATTCCCATTTTATACATGAGGAAACTGAGGCAGCTGGAGGTTAATTCATTTGCCCAGAGTTGCACAGCTAATATGTGTCTGAGGCTGGATTTGAATGCAGGTCTTTCTGCCTCCAGGCCCCAGGCTCTAACCACTGTGCCATTTAACTGCCTCTACCACATGCAATCTAACATCTCACATTCTTATAACTGTTTTTTTTTAAATAATGTATAAAGTACTTTCCTTACAATAACCCAGGGATACAGAGGCATAGGTATGGCATCAGTAAATCAACATTTATTAAGTGCCTAGTATCGGCCAGGGACTGTGCTAAGTTCTGGGGATATAAAAAGAGGCAAAAGATAGTCCCTGCCCTCAAGAAACTTACAATCTAATGGGGTATTCATATTATTATGTCCATTTCACAGATGGGTGAAAGATAAGGTTCATAACTGCCCAAAGTCACATAGGTGGTGAATACTGGAATCTAAGATTCCAGGTCTTTTAGTTTCACATTGTGCCTCCTCCTTAGACCCTGCCGTCCTCTTTAACACACTGCTGCTCCTTTTCTAAGAGAGGAAAACCTAAAAGAAGCAGGGCATATGTTACTGAAAGGCCCCTTGAAAAGAAAAACAGTAACAATTAGGAAAAAATCTAAATTGTGTCATGTTATACATTAAAGAAAGTGTGAAGAGGAAGAGCAATAACAGTGTTGGGGCTCTGGAAGGGAAATGGAAGGGAATTATTGATTCACTTCCCTGCCCCCCTTCTCAATTTTGTCCTGAGTTGGTCCTTATGAGAAACGATATTGGCAATATATTTTACAAATGTTCTCATGCCTTCTACCAAACATCCACCTAATACAAGCAAAGGAAAGAAGGATGAAGTAGCAACATATCTATTATCTTAATACATTTCAGAAATATATAAAGCCTCTACATGTGAGTAACCACCTGCCCTCCCAGCTAGATTATTTTGTTTAATAATACAGGGCAACAAACTAATGCCCATTATGGAGAAACACAAAATCGTTAAACACATGGGCATTAACTCAAGGCTTTGATCATTTCTTTCAAAAACCTGCGTGTTTCTCCTCCCAGTCACCAATTACTAAAAGACGTTTTTGAAGAATGAGATTGAAAAATTATCTTCTAAGCAATATCATGCTGGCAAGGCATCCCAACATCATCTCATGTTTGAACTCAATGACAATAAGTCTACTCTGTGCAAGCAGCCAGCTAGGCACATGGGGACAGGCAGTTTACACAAGGCCATGATCTTTGCCCTGAGATATATCCCAGTTTCATATTTTATTCATGTTTACTGAATTATTTTAATCCTTATAATCATCCAGTCAAATATTTAAATATAATCATCCCCATTTTAGAAATGAAAAGAAAAATCAGGTTCATAGGGGAGAGTTGACAACGCACATCAGAAATGGACTTGGATCAGAGACCCTAAGTCAGTCAGCCTGTTGTTCACTTGCTTTCTTACTCCCTTGCACACTTCACTGTATTATTACGGTCAACTTTTAGCCTTAATCCTGAAGCTAAAAGCTTAACATTTATTCAACATTCGTGCATCTCGATAACATTATGGATCTCTGTCTCAAAGCCACACTAGTCATTGAGAGCAGATTCTTAGGAAAGGTTTCTAAGGATGCAGATGTTCACTGCTTAACTTCAGAAAACAGATCTGGGCTAAATTAAATGGTTGTTATATTTCGTCAATGTTAGCCATAAGTTTGACTGGGGCTACAGGAACATCTCAACAAGGGAATTGGCTGTTAAATTAAAATTTAGGTTTTGTAAATACTAGAGTTGGTTAGGGATGGTGGATAGAGACCTGGCCTTGGAGTCAGGAAAATCTGGACTCAAATCCACTTCTGGAACATCACCTCAACCAACAATCTCTAAGTACTTCAAGCAACTTTTTGAGGTGAAAAGTCACAGAATGACTACACATCTCTATTAGTACAAAATTAAAGGTACAATTCCAAGCATGCAAACAGTTGCAGAATCTAACCGAACAAGTTTCATTAAGCACCTAGCAGAAGTGCAAGTGCAAAGTATTAGGGTTCTTTTTGTTTTGTTTTGTTTTGATTTTTTTTTTTTTTTGCGGGACAATGGGAGTTAAGTGACTTGCCGAGGGTCACCACAGCCACTGTGTCAAGAGTCCTGAGGCTGGATTTGAACTCAGGTCCTCCTGGAATCCAGGGCTAGTGCTTTATCCACTGTGCCACCTAGCTGTCCAATGCAAGGTACTATGTTAATTGTTGTTTAATACAAGGGCAAAAGGAAAAACCAGTCCCTGTAGTCAAGAGACTGACATTCCACTGGGATGAGGGATGGGATAAAAAATAAAATAGAAAATAATATAGGTGAAATTTTGAGGGAGGCAGCGTGCTAGCAAGTAAAGGGATCTGCCAGGCTTCCTGTAGGGGATGGCACAAGATCTGAATCTAGATAAAAGTCAGCAATTCAAAGGAGATGAGGTGAGTATATATTTCATTCTAGGCATGGGGCAGCCAGTGCCAAACCATAGATGTATCAAGGTTGGGCAACAGAACATAGGTTAAAGTGACTGAAATATAGGTACTTTAAAGGTACATAATGTTCAATAAGCCTGAAAAATTTTTCCTGGAGGCAGATTTTGAAAGGCTTGCATATGCCCGCTTACAAAATTGTGGGGTTTTTTGCCCTAGAGGCAATAAGGAACCACTGGAAACGCATTAGGAGAAGACCCTAACACAGCCATATTTGTGCTTTAGGAAGATTAGATTTGGGGAGGTGTGTGAAGGATAGATTGAAGAAGACCAGATCACCATATGATTTCTGATATATAATTTGTATTTATATAACAAAAACAATATATGTATATCTTTATATAGCACCTGGAAGGTGGCAAAATGGTTCCCTCACAAATATATATGGGTTTGTTTGGGGAGTTTGTATTTAAAGGTAATTATTTATCTTAAATTTTTCTACATGTATTTTAAAGATAAATAAACAAAGGCTTAAAGATATAGACTTGAATCATATGTTCCAGTGAGTAAATAAAGGGCTAGAATCAAAGTCATCCTAGCATTCTTTCTATTATGGTTACACTGGACATGCTCTCTACTAATGAATTTCCTTTGTTGTTCTTGTTGCTCCATGTGGTCCTGTGATTTTTACCCAGTAGAGAACTCTTGATTACTATGATTTCAGAGAAGAGGTAATGGTTGTTCCAGTTAGAATGCATACTATGTCTATGGCTATATCATTCATATATAGATAGATAGATAGATAGATATGTATCTCTCTCTCTCTCTATATATATATATATCCACACACATATAAATGCATATATATGTATATATATATATATATATACCCACATACACACATTATAATACTGAATAATATCGGTGCCATTATTCATGGAGAAATTTATGTCTTTTAAAATTCCCTATACTTGCCCCATTGAGCTTTTGATGTAATTATAATTTATACATCTTTAATTTTATATTCTATTACTTCTTCACACTCCAACGTGAGAAGAAAAGTGTAACGATTGGAATGACGCCACCTGCTGGAGACTTACCTGTAGAAAAGCCTCCACATGAGGAGAATGGCTTCTGAGGGCAAGACATGCCGTCAAGGTCCTTTTGCGGCAGGAAGTGACGTTTGTCGTGGGTACTGTCTATCAAGGCTACCAGCCAATCAACTTGAGGAGCCTTCCGTTTCTAGGAGGAGGACATGAAGGAGGAAGGAGACGCTGATGGGACTGTGCTTCCTCTTGGGCAGCGAGACATCTGCACGATGACAGGGAGACTTCAGAAGTGGGAGATAGGAAGGCTAGGACTGCCCAGGTTATAAGAAATCTCTTCTTATCTTTCTCTTCTTTTACTATCTTTCAATAAACCCTTAAAAAATTCTAAACTCATTTATCAATGATTTTAGTCAGTTTTCCCCCCAAAACTGGGGGGGACAGATTAGAACCCCCATTAGATTGTAAATTACACAGAAGGTACATGATGATCTGATTAATATACATTACATCTATATCTAATCAAAGCAAAAGGAAAATAAAAATTCAGGGGGTTTGCACCTCCTTCAGGGTGCAGGGAGAAATCCATAAGGAGCAACTTCTCTCAACATCTCCTCCCCTTCATCAAATGTACCAGGAGGACAAAGCCAAGATGCTGGAATAAAGTCACCATTTTTGCGCAGCTCTCCCAACACACTCCCTTTTACAGCAACTTAAAAATGAGACCAAATTGAATTCTGAGCAGGAAAATGTCACAGTCAGTCATTTTCCCAGTTTAGGGCAGCTTAGGAAGACATAAAACAGAGGTCATCAGACCCTAAGGTGTGGCGGGAATGGTCAAGAGTGCAGTGGTAGAATCTGAGGAAGCAGTGGTGGCAGTACGTGTTGTGTCAGTGACAGGAACAGTTGGGAGCAGCTCATCTCCCAGGGCCATTTAAAAGATTTGAACACATGGGCAGAATAGATCCTAGGGAGCTTCTAAGAATAGCACTGGCCACATGGTTGGGTGCCATTTGGCTGCTCTGTCACCCACTACCCACTTCTGGGTTGCAGTCCCGAGTCAGAAAGGAATGCATGAGATAGCAGGAGCCTTCCTTATGCAAGAGTAGAGAGAACAGAAATGGAATGATCCGACCTCTCCACAAATCACACTACATCAGAAGCACTAAAAACTTACAAGCCTTCCCTGAGCTGTGAAAACAGCAAGAGTAAATTAAGGAAGAAGCCCAGGTCATGTATTTCCCAACTCTAGGAGTGAGCAGCACCCAATTCTAACAAAGTCCAAAGGTCAAGAAATAAGTTACAAAATGAGCAAACAGAAAAAAAAAAAAAAGAGGCTGGCCGATAAAGCTATTATCATGACAGGGAAAAGCTCAAGATGCAAACTCAGAATACGGAAACTATCTGAAAACACCTATAAGCAAAGCCTCAAAGAAAATGCAGATTTTATACAAGTCCAACAAAAATTCTTAGAAGAGATAAAGAAATATATCTTTCTTTGTCTTCTCTTTCTTTTACTTTCATTCTTTCTTTTTTTTGGTGAGGCAATTGGGGTTGAGCGACTTGCCCAGGGTTACACAGCTTAGTAAGTGTTAAGTGTCTGAGGCTGGATTTGAACTCAGGTCCTCCTGAATCCAGGGTCAGTGCTCTATCCACTGTGCCACCTAGCGGCCCCAAAAGATATCTTTTATAAAAGAGCAAAAAACATATTTTAAAAGATAGCAGTAGAGGAAGCTGGGAAAATAAATAATGGCTATGTATAGAAAATTATGAAAAGAGAATTGTTTTGGTCAAAAAAGCATAAAAAATACTAAGGAAAATAAGTCCTTGAAATTAAAAATGATCCTAAATAAAATATTAGCAAGGAAAAATTAAAATTGGCCAAATGTTAAAAGTAAAAGACCTCACTGAAAAAAAATAACTCCTTAAAATTTGAATCCATCAAATGTTACTACTAGTGACACCTGTTATTGGAGGTTGACTCTCCTCACAAGTACAAATTTTATTAGAACAGAAAAGAAAAATATAAATAATATATGCTTTTGGAATTTGCCTTATTGGAAAGCATGGCTTGCTACCTGCTTCCAGACAGTGATAGTTATACCTTTTTTTTTTTTTTTTTTGGTGGGGCAATGAGGGTTAAGTGACTTGCCCAGGGTCACACAGCTAGTATGTTTCAAGTGTTTGAGGATGGATTTGAACTCAGGTCCTCCTGAATCCAGGGCCATTGCTTCTATCCACTGCACTACCTAGCTGCCCCCGATAGTTATACCTTTTAAAATAATCACATACCCATAATTTTTTGCATGACAATTCCGATGTGTTTCCCCATTTCCTTGCCTACATACTCCTGCCACAAAGTGGCATAGGATCAAGATGTTAACCACCATGCCCATCTGTGGGTATGCCAGATCCTGCATTTATGTCTGCTGGTTTACCAGACAGTGAAGGATCAGTACGATTTGTGGTGAGCTAACTTCGCAGAAGGTCAGTTCTGCCTTGGCAAAGCCAACCAGCACTTTACAAGCATTATGCCATTTGAACTTTACAACAGCCCAATGGGGCAGGTACTAGGAGGTATCGTCAATACACCTTAAAAAAAATAAGACTGTTGAGGGCTCAGAGCATTGAAGTGATTGCCTCTGACTAAGAAGCTAATAAGTGTCAGAGGTAGGATTTGAACCCAGGTTGTTTGGACTCCAAGTCTAGCACTCTACATATTAAACTAATAACTGCAGGGAGGAATGGGAATCCAGGAGATAAGGAAATCCTGGCTTTGATTCTAGAGAAGTATTTACTGAGAACTACTTGGCCTTTGGTTTTAAGAAGTTGTTTTTCAGTCATTTTCAGTCATGTTTGACTCTTTGTGACCTCATTTTTGTTGTTGTTTTTGTTGTTTGTTTGTTTGTTTTTTTGATGAGGCAATTGGGGTTAAGTGACTTGCCCAGAGTCACACAGCTAGTAAGTGTCAAGTGTCTGAGCTTGGATTTGAACTCAGGTCCTCTTGACTCCAGGGTCAGTGCTGTATCCACTATGCCACCTAGCTGCCCCATTTAGGGTTTTCTTAGGAAGGATATTGGGAGTGATTTGCCATTTCCTTGTCCATCTCATTTTGCAAATGAGAAACTGAGACAAACAGGGTTAAATGACTTGCCCAGGGTCACACCGCTAGTATGTATTTGAGGCCAGATTTGAATTAAGGAATATGACTCTTCCTGATTCCAGGCCTGGCACTCCATTGACAGCACCATCTAGCTGCCCTGAGTGTAAGAAATTGTGATAAAATAATGGAATTTGGCAGATGCCGAGGGGCCCCACCTGATTGATTTAGTATTGTTTGAATTAGGTGAGAATGAGAAACTGACTTAAGGAAGATTGAATGGAGGCCACACCTGGCTGGCCCTGAGTACCTGTCAGTGTACTACTGACATCAGCAAGAGACTCACTCTCAACCAATCAGCTTGAAGGACCTCCCCTTTGGGGGAGGGAGAGAGGAACTATGGAAAGGAAGAGACATTCATTCTGGTGTGAAAGAGAGCCAGGATACAGGTGTTTGCTCTTTGGGAACTGCTGAGTCTGGGTGGTGATATGATTGAGGTCGTATAATTTTCCTTCTTCTATTCTTTTTTTTTTTTTGGTCCCTCTTTTATAACCCTACTTGTGTTTTAAATTTGTTTCCCTAAATAAACCCTGTTTTGTTTTTCTGAAGAGGCTGTTAATCTCCTTTTGTACCCTCAATATTACAGCGAGCTGCCCAAATTAATTCCCCCATATTAAATTTGGCCCTTAGAAAAACATACTCCAAATTGAGAAGCTTTAAACTAACATAGGCTTCTTTGGGTCTCTTGATTTGGGTGTCTTAAGCATATTATGAGGGCCCATATGTAAATATTTGTTCAACATGGACCTGTCCTATGTCATGATTTTCATATCATTTCTTAAATGAAGAGGTTTTCTATATTAATGACTTTGTAAAATTTTAATAGGATTAAGGTAAACCAGTAGTAGCTACTGGTTTATATGATTGTTATGAGGAATTAAATGGACTAATACTTATAAAATATGGGCACTCTGCTAATCAGGGCCAAGCCTGGGCTCCTCACAGGCAGTTTCCACCCCATCACATATAAAAAGTACTGTGTCATGATAATAATTGACATTTGTATAGATTGCTTTACAATTACATGAGACAACAGGTAGGTGACTCAGGAAAAAACAGTCATGGATGCCAAGATGGGAGACAACAGTAAGGAACCATCTTGATTGTTACAGAAAGGATGAGAAGGATGAGATAGGAGATAGTTTTCTGAATTAGTCATAAAAGGCTAATAGTCACCTTTGACAGAAAGTAGTTTCCTTTTGAGCCCTATTCTTTAAGCCCAACTGAAGAGGTAAAGAAATCAATGGGTGCCGACGAATAGCTGCGATGAGTATGTTTTATACTTTCTAGGCTCTCAGAGGTGAACAAGAGGAGATGACTATGACATCAATGAATAGTAGAGTCAATAAAAAAGGCTGTTTTAGGAATATATTCCTGGCATGGGAAATTGGCCCTAAATCAAATGTGGAGAGGTAGGAAAGTGCATACTGAGTTCAAAGAAAATCTCACGGTCCAGTTGTGCTGGAATATAGATAGAGTGAAAGGTAGCAGTGGGTATAAAGGTAAATCAGAGGGCTTTAAATGTCCACGTGTATTTAATGCTACAGGTATTAGGAAATCATTGCGTATTTCTGAGCAGCACAATAACATTGTGAGATCTGTGTCGTAGGAAAATTATTTTGGTAACTGTGTGAAAACAGAGGGGAAAGACGAAAGACAAGAAGACTAGTTATGGATATTTGTATACAGTTCAAAAGAAAGGCAATTAAAGATCTCGACCACAATGACTATAGGAGTGGCAAGAATTGGACAGATATCAGAGAAGATATAGAAGATATCAATGATATGTAAGATATAAGAGAAGAAACGATCAGATTTGGCAACAGATTAGATTTTTGAAGGGAGTTAGAGGAAAGTGCCATTGGTAACTGACGTGTAAAGCCAGGATGACTGAAAGGATGGTGATGCCATCACTATAAATAGAGAAATCTGGAGGGAGGAAGATGAGTTCAAGTTCAGTCACTTTCTTTTTCTTTTCTTTTTTTTTTGTTTTGTTTTGTTTTTGTTTTTGTTTTGTGGGGCAATAGGGGTTAAGTGACTTGCCCAGGGTCACACAGCTAGTAAGTGTCAAGTGTCTGAGGCCGGATTTGAACTCAGGTGCTCCTGACTCCAGGGCCGGTACTTTATCCACTGCGCCACCTAACTGCCCCTAGTTCAGTCATTTTCAATCCTTTTTCTTTGTGACCCCATTTGGAGTATTCTGGGCAAATATATTAAAGTAGTTTTTCATTTCCTTTTCCGGCTCATTTTACAGGTAAGGAAACTAAGGTAGATTTAAGAGACTTGCCCAGAGTGTCAAAGCTAAGTGTTTGAGGCCAGACTTGAATTTGGGAAGATGATCCCTCCTAACTAGGCTTCAAAACTCCATCTACTGTGCCACCGAGCTGTCCTAGGGGAGAGACCACCAGAAGGTATGTCTTCTTTTGCTATATTTGAACACACACAACCAGCTAATAATGTCTAGTTGATAGCTGGGAAAATAGCATCCACAAAAGAAAACAGAAGATCTAAAAGGGATTCTGATGATTTTTGTTCACTTCATATTTAGTTAGTATGAACATATATGTATTCATGATATTCCCCGTCAGAATGAGAGCTCCTTGTATAGAGCAATTGTTTCATTCTTGGTATGTGTATCTCTGGCACTTACCACAGTAAAAAGCACATAGTTGGTGCTTAAAATTATTGTTAATGAATTGTGTCACCGCACCCAGAACAATGCCTGATAAATGTGCTGATAAAAAGTTTCTAGGAACATATATTTGGCAAGGAAAACAAATGAGAATTGACCAAAGATGTCCTACATCCTAAATGTCTTGTTTTGGGAAAGCGAGTACTCAGTCCTGTTCTATGTCCATTGATGACAAATGGCATAAGATGCCTTGAGTATCTTCTGTACACTTCAAAATGGGATTCCTGCTTTTAATCATCACTGTCCCCAATATTTCTGCTTTTTTTTGAAAAAAAGGTCTGCTATCTATCTATGTGTAAAACAACTACCTAAAAGTGAGATTCCCACCATAAACTTCTTATTTCTCTCAAATACCAGAAAGATTATTCTAAACCTTTAGTTTTTATTTAAAATATATTTTATTGTTATCTAATTTTACATTACTTAACTTCTCCAATGTATCCTTCTTACCTCCATCTCCCAGCCATTCTTTATAACAAATATATATATGTATGTATTAAAAGTTAATCATTCTAACACACTAAAAAATCTGATGTTATATTTAAATTCTTGAAAAGCTTTCTTAAGGAGAGTTACTCAGCTTAGAATGAGATGGCCAGTCTTAAAGCCCACCTCTTCCATTGTTGCCTTACTTGTCATGGACAGCTTAACCCTCTTTGGCTCTTGTTTTTGTCTTAGTTGATTCAGATAATGTAAAAAGTCTCTTATAGTTCTTGAAATCTAAATGCATCAATAAAAGATGCTAACTACCCCCAGGGAGGTAAAAGATTGAGAGTAGAAACTAAAACATTTTTCTTTCTTTCTTTTTTCTGGACATAACTAATACAGAAATTGTGAGAGAGAGAGAGAGAGAGAGAGAGAGAGAGAGAGGAGAGAGAGAGAGAGAGAGATAGGTTGTGTTTTTCTCGCTTTCTCATTGGGTAGCAGAACATGGAAATTAAACTTTTTTAAAGTGTAAAAAAAACTTATTTGATATAAAAAAAGTCTATGAGTCTAAGTTGAAGTAATGTTATTTTTTCCCCACAATCGGAAGGGGGGGGGATGATCCAAAAGGATACAGATGCATTTTGTGGTGGACTCGGAAAATGTTTCATAGCCAGAGATCAAACTGCCTTGAAGGGAAGCATTTGCTGAGCTTCTGCTATATAAATCTATCACTGCATCTGTTCAAGATCATTCCTAACACTTTTGTTATTAGATTAAATTGCTTTATGCCCCTTGCAGGTGTCATAAAGAGACAACTGAAAAGAGGAGGCATCTGTTTCTTGCTGGATCACAAATAGGAAAACAAAGTGTCCAGAGCAGAAATCAACAAAATGCTGAATTCTAATTCCTGGGCATCTCAGGACACAGTACCATTGAAGGCTAAAAAGAGTCAGTCATAAGCAGAAGGTCTCTCTACTAGCATATAATCCTCTTATGGACAATGTTTAGGAGTAACAGCTACTTGTAATTACTTTGGGCCTTGAAAATTCTTTGCTGACCACTAGCTGTCATTCACTCACCATACTCTTTTCTTTCCCAAACACAAGATGACAAGTTCTCCCTAGTCTGGGGACACTATGGTGAAAAATCAATTTCAGATACTTTGGTAGGCTTTCTCTGCAAGTAGTGTAAACCAGCATGGTACAAAAACAATGGGATTAAGGGAAAATTCTAAGACTCCACCTTCAGGGCCATCCATCAGAAACACAGATGAAGAGAAACAAACAAACAAACAAAATAACCAAAAACCCAAAACAAAACAAAAACCAAAAACAAAAACCCCTTAGATCTCCCCTAACCCCCCAAAAAACCATACAATAAAAAACAAGAACAAAAAACCTTTTCAAATTTTCCCAGATTATATGATCCACTGCTAGTTAGATCATTTTTATTTATGAAAAAAGAATCAGGACTTACAAAAGGTTTTGCCCTGGGACTCAATATATTTTATGAGTCTCTTCTATACAGGCATTTTATACACTGAGGGAAGGTTCAGAGGGAGCAGACAATTATTAGTAAGAGAACTTTTATGAGATAATGGATAGAAAGAGAATATGAGAAATATTATCAGATGAAAACACTGTAATTCCTGTATTTTTACTCAATTTCACATGAATGTCTGTGAAGAGAGAAGCCACATGGTGTAGTAGGTTGAAAACTAAACTTGAGTCAGAAGAAAATGAATTAAGATCCTATATCTGACTATGTGACATAGGCAGATCCCTCAACTTCTGGGAGCCTCGGTTTCCTCACTAGTAAAATGAAATTGTAACAACCATGCCACAGAATTAGTGTGAGGCACATAAATATTTAGATAAATGTCAGCGATTATTATAGAACAAGAACACAGGATTTGGATTCTGAAATCTTGGTTCAGATCCTAACTTGGCCATTTATTATGACATTAACCAAGTTCTTTTACCTACCTGAGATTGTTACTTCATTTGTAAAATGTCAAACAATTGCTCAATTTTTAAAAATGCCTATTGTGTATCAAGTACTGTGCTAAAATCACACAAAAATGGTAAGCTGCCATTCTCTCAAGGGAGAAAATATTTGTACACACAAATATAATATGCATACACAAAATAAATATAAGGCAACTTTTTCTGGGGGAAGGGGAAAAGGAACAAATATTTATATACACCAACTATGTGCCAGACACTGCGCTGACATACATATACGCACACACACACATAAATATAAATATATATACAATAAACACATATGTATTTGTATATACATACATTATATAGTGTTATATAATGTATGTATATAATCCTCATTCAATTCTCACAACAATGCCAAGTTATTTTCTCCACTTTATAGTTGAATAAATTGAGGCAAACAGAGGTTAAGTGACTTGCCCGGGATTACAAAGGTTGTAGGTATCAGGAATAATATGTGGAAGGCTCCAGTAGCTGGGGGAATCAGGAAGGATCTCTTATAGGAAATAAGGAAATGAACCATATTTTCATGGAAACTAGGGAGAGAGGGGCAAAGGAGATTAGGGATGGTACCTTCCAGGACTGTGCAAAGGCAAAGAATCTTCTGTGTGAGGAACAACAAGGAAGTTAAGTTCTTGTGACTGGACCTGTACGTGAAAGGGAAAAATATATAATAAAACTGGGAAGACAGATTGGGGCCAGGTTGGGAAAAGTTTTAAATATATAATAGATGTTTGTATTTGATGCTAAAGGAATGTTTGGGTGAGAGTAATGTCTGGATGGACCCACCCTAAAGGAACTGATGAGGGTCAAATGAGATACAAAATCGCCTATAAGCCAGTTCTTTAAAAACTATCCAATTCATTAGGATAAGAACATTATTTAAATAAATGAGGCCTCATTTAAGGAGGGTATATTCTTCTACCATATTTTCTAAAAAGGTTAGTTTCAGATTGTGAAAATGTCTATAGGTACGAAAATCAAATTAGCTAAGGCTAGGTGTCTTTCCTGAGATATGAAGGTCCACTCATGGAAAGCAGTTTATAGTTGAACTTATTAACAAATTCAGAAACAACATACACCCTATCAGAACAAATTAAATCACAGAAAATTAACAAAATTCAATCCCTGGGATGGAAGTCTGTAAACCGTGTTACACTAAGCTGGATAGAATCAAATGGAGGGACTATTATCTATATCACTTTTTTAAAAATCTAGCTGTTTTTTAAAAAAAATTCCTTTTAATAATACGAATATTTCAGTTTCAAACTTACCAGGACTAATTAGTATATCAAACTTTTTAAATGAAATGGGGGATCAGAGACCATGTAGTCAGCATCTCTCTTTTTGGATTTCTTTAATTAGAAGTCGTGCTAGAAATTGAGAGATCATTAGATCACAGGTTTAGAGATGAAAACAATCTCAAAAGCCATCCTAGTCCAACCCTTTCATTTTACTATGAGGAACAAGGTCCAGAGAGATAGGGTTAGAGTTACAGTGACTTGTCTAAGGTCTTACAGTACAAAGTGGCAAAACCGGGATTCAAAACTCTTGTCCTTTGATAGCTTGTCCCAGCTCATTTCCACTGTATTACACTACCTCTCTTAGGTACTGACTATTTGTGAGGCTGAACTGAAGGTCAGTTTCTATTCTTCTCTTTTGAATTTTGTTTAAATTTCAAATCAGGTTATGACAGGGTCTAATTTATAGTCACCATTATCGTTGTCATTGAAAGGTTGTCAAGGAATAGGGAACCACCTATGTAATGTGGCAACTATGGATATTATCTCATTATCAAAAAAAAAAAATTGGGTTCCATGATAGGTAAACCAGGTGTATCCCTAAGAGATCACTTTAAAAAAAGTATCAATTGATGATAGATATCATGATATATTTATCAAGCCAGAGTCATTCTGCTTCAGCTTACTATATCCTGACCTAATTAAACTATTATATGAATTGTCAGAATAAATGAATCAAAGAAGAGAGATCATTTTAAATTGCTGATAGACCATCTATTTTCATTCACTTAGTGTTTAAGCAGAATATCTTTGATGATACAGAATGATTCCATCTTGGATTTACCCTGCTTTGAGGAAGTTTGGTTTAGGGAGGATCATAGTCAATACTTTAGATCTTGCTTATGATTTTTTACTCCCCCCTCCTCAAATAATAACAGCAGAGTACTCAACATGTTATCTCACTTGAAGATGAAGGGAAATGATTTTTTAATTAGATGCCAAAGTGACAAAATAATTCACTGTGTTTTAAAGGACCCCAAGTGATTCCCTTAAAGAGAAGATTTCATTCTGAGCATGTAAAGTGTGTTGAGTTTCATCATAAAGTCCCTAGTTAAGCAGTTACAGAGTCTGGATTCACTCACTTCCCTGAAATTAACTACCCTCAGCATACAATGGGCTTGAATTTGATGGAGTTACTATAAATGTTGTTCAAGAGTGTTTTACTTGATGGAGATGGCCATGACCAGATTCCTGTCTTATTTAATCCAGATGTCTGGAAGATATCTCTTTTTCCCCCCTTCCTTCTCTCTATGAACTTCAACAGCTGGCACATAATTAGAATGTCAGCTGAGAAAGGTCTTCTGGAATACAACATTTGGTCACTTCTCTTAAATAAAGCAAAGCTGACAGAAGACTGCCAACAAAAGCACTTAGGTATTGGGAAAGCTGATAAGGGGCAGACAGAATTGTCTTTCTTCTTAAAGGAAAGAAAAATGCAGAATAAAGAGAAACTTGGTCTACTTAAGAGCACTACTTGGATGAAATGGATGAAACTTTATTGGGAATTGGTTATCTTAAAACACTTCCAAATCACAACAGAGAAGTCCATTCTTCTTACACTGATAAAGTTGAAACGCAGAATGGAAGCAAGTAGCATTGAAAATAATCCCAAGTTTGGAAATCCCAATTCATGATTAGATAGAAAGCCTAATCATAGGAATCTACTGGATACCATATATAATGGATAAGCATTGCTTCAGGGATTACACCAAGCAAAGTGGGTTTTGTATTGAACTATATGATAAAATAATAAATTTAGGGCCAGCTAGGTGTCACAGGGATAGAGCAACTGGCCCTAGAGTCAGGAGCACCTGAGTTCAAATCCAGCCTCAGACATTTAACACTTACTAGCTGTGTGACCCTGGCAAGTCACTTAACCCCAATTGCCCTCACTAAAAAAGAAGAAGAAGAAGAAATAAATTTATTCTCATTTTTCCATTAAAATGAACATTTTTCAGGGCCAGCTAGGTGGTACAGTGGATAAAGCCACCAGCCCTGAATTCAGGAGGACCTGAGTTCAAATCTGACCTCAGACACTTGACACTTACTAGCTGTGTGATCTTGGGCAAGTTACATAACCGTCATTGCCCCAATCAAAAAAAAAATTGAACATGTTCTTTACACTCAAATAAAAGTCAGGACAATTCAGGGAACAAATATAATTTTTCTAAGATTTTATAGGATTTTAGCTATAGATCTGGAAAGCTCCTCTGAGGTCATCATGTTTAACCTTCTTCATTCTACAGATGAAAATCCTGAGTCTCAGAAACATTAAATGAGTTTTCAGGGCTTAATAAGTGGCAGGGATAGATTTTGAGCTCAGGGCTCAGCTTAAATTTTGCAGTGAACATTTTACTTAGTTTTAAAACTATATATATTTCAACCAAATAGAGGAGTACCTAGGTGGCACAGTGGATAAAGCACTGGCCCGGATTCAGGAGGACCTGAGTTCAATCTGGTTTCAGACACTTGACACTAGCTGTGTGACCCTAGGAAAGTAATTTAATCCTCACTGCCTTAAAAAAACAAACAAAAAATCAAATAGATACCTGAAATGAAATATAAATATTTTCAAAGTCATCTCAATACTCAGAATGCAACTGGGGGTGGGGTGGGGCGGGGAAGGTCACTGTTTTAGAATTCTTATTACCATAGACAGTTAGGTGTTAGGAAAAGTGTCAAGCCTGGAGACAGAATGATCTGAGCTCAAATCCAGCTCAGTTACTTTTTAGTGGTATGACCCTGGGTAAGTCACTTAGCTTCTGTTTGCCTCATTTTCCCATCTGTAAGATGGGGATCATATTAGCAACTATTTCCCCAGTGTGTTTGAAGATGAAATGATATAATGTTAAAGCACTTAGCACAGTGTTGGCATGGAGGTAAGCGCTGTGTATGTATTAACTATGACAATAATTATTAGTATTATTCTCTTGTAGCAGGAAAATAACTTAAGGTGCTCCTACTATGTTACTATAAAGTTCTTTGCCATTATTTCATAACTTTATTTATTAGGTTTTCCAATTAATAAGACCTACTTTGTGCCTGTCTATGGAATAAACCTCATTTCAAAGCCTTTGTTGATTTTCTACCAGTATAACCAATGTCATTTCATTAGCCTTGAAATAATTGAAGCAGCAACAACAAAAGACTTACTGAACAGAATGAAATAAATCAATGAAAGTTAGGATAGCGTCAATATAAAGAGCAATAAATAAGACTGATTTTATATATGTTTATAGATTGAGTATTGATTAAGAAATCATATAGAATCTTCCCAAACTAATGAAAAAGGTAAGCTTATACACACATATAAGACTATGTATATATGTATATACCCACATATGTATCCTTACATTTTATTATTGTGTGTCTTGTGTATGTGTATTATGTATGTATGGAGACAGAGGAGAGGGAGGGAGAGAAGGAGACAGGAAGGAGGGAGGGAGAGGGAGAGACATTATCTTTTTCATTAATTTGGGAAGATCTATAAGACTACTTCAGAAATCTGAAACTATTTCCTCCTCTTGTGTTGTTTTGTGTTCCTTATTGGACTTCAGATAAATGTTTTCATATTGATGAAATGGTACATGGAAGAAGAGTGAAAGTGCAAGTTAAGCAATTTTGATACATCCAAGAGTTCAGATCAGCAATGAAAAAATGAGAAATGATTTATCTACCTAGGAATAATGCACATACATACATAAACTGCCTTGTTTTTAAAATTCTGATAATCTTTTAAACATATTTAATTGTAAATTTTAAAATTTCATTCAATATGTACTCTTTTTTGGAGGGCTGTCACAGGTCTAGGATTTCATTGATCCAGGACAAGTACAAAATGAGAAAATTCCTTCCAATCAATTTTGATTTGCATCCAGTCTGCAGAGAGTTGCCTGGGGCCCAAGATTTGTATATATCAGAGTCTGAATTTAAATGTAGGTCTTCCTCCTTAGTAGAAGGAAGATGTCTTTCTGTCCACTATTTCCTCCCTGGCTTTCATTAATTATTAATCTTTCACCATTTAAGAAACATGAAATAACATATATGTCTGACTCCAACCCCTTCTATTTAATTAATTTTCAATTTTCTGGCCATTGTTAAGCATGTTTTCTGGTTTTATTTATTTTGTAAGAGGCTGTGGAAATTGATAATAAACTAATTAAAAGGCAAGGCTCCTCAAACCACTTTGCCACTAGCAAAAACTGGTAATTTGAATAATCACTGTAATAGATTAAGCCAAAGTTTCATTGTGGCCCTCAGGCTATATCTATCAGACTCACAGACTAATCAGGTCATTACCATAACCTCATTAGAGTCTAGCAAACAAAAGAATTGAGCCCATCACATAATTGTGGAATTCACTTTCCCTAAGATGCTTTGTTACAGCACCAAATGTTACTCCACGATTAGAACTGAAAACATGGTTTTGTTAACCTTTGAAATAATGGAGGAATGGGAAAGGTTCCAGAAAGAATAGTGCTTTAGAACATCAGGTTTGCTAAAGAAGGTGACAGTCTCCCCTCGCAATTCTTATGTGATATGTTTGTATGAATTGGGACGGGGGGGACTGTCACCTTCTTTAGCAAACCACTGTATATGTGTGTGTAAACATATACATGCATACACACATATATAAACATATATACATATACACACACACATATGTATGTAATGGAAGACTGGCTTCATATACTCTGCCTATTAGTAGACAGCTGGCATTTACAAGTGAATCTAGGATGAATAGACAGTCTGGATTATTCCAAGTAATCTAAATCCCCAACAACGAAAACAAAATACTCTATCTACAATTAAATGTGCATTGCAAATGCCTAGATTTTTGGTTCAGTTTATTTCACAGGAAACTAAAACTTTGGACAATGTCTTATGTGACCTGCTGGATATAATGAAGCCGATTTCCCAGCTGTGCCATGGGCTGCAGCAATAAGGAAAGACTTTATGGGTCAACCCTGCTATGCTCTCCATAGGTAATCCCAGACTGTTAAAAATTGGATGTCTTCCACATAGTTGGACTCCAATTTAGGAAGACATGTCTTTATTTCAACAAAATAAAGAAATCCCTAATTACAGATGTCCACTCTCCTGATAAATACAACATGATTGATCATCTTAATTATTTTTATCCGAAGCTCTAACATATACCCAAAGCATAAAACAATCATTTTTTAAAGAGAATGTATAGTTGTCAAAATTCCAAACTATCTTATTTCCCATTCTGCTTCAACAGATTTAGACACAATTACACCAAATAATTTACTGGGAGGAAGTCAAGCTCTTAACACATGAATGCAAAGAGTTTTGATAAGCAAAAAGTTTTGATGAAGAAGGGAAAATGTTAAAACTATCCTACTATGCAAAGAAAGATAATCTGCATTTGCTATGATTAGAGACTATGAATATGTACCTAGCATACATAGTATAAATGAAGAAGAAAGGAAGTACTTTGGAGTATGGTTTTCATGAGCAATATGAAATCTGAATCCATCATTCAGTTGCCTCTGTTCACCTTCTTCTTGTATAAGCCTTGCTCTGTAAAAACCATTATGATTGCTATATTGCTGATAAGTCTACAAAGATAAAACATATTTAAAAATTTCAGAAAGGAACAATGAAAGGCACAGGTTACAGTGTCTTGGTGAGAGAACTTGATATGGGGGAAATCATAGTGGTCAGAATGGGAGCAGGCAACATTTTCAGGGTGGAAACTGAGTGGAAATTCAGATGGGCAGTAGATTAGCATCAATACATCATAAAAATCTTCATGTCAATTGCAATGCCCGTCACAGTAGATTCAACACTGGACAAGAAGAAAAGTAGAAAATGTTTCTGACAGACATGGGCAGTTTTCACAGAAGTTTTAAATGTCACAGTGCATTTTTTCCCTGATCCTACTACTTGAGTTTTATTTATTTTTATTTCTTTTAACCTTTAAGCATTGAAATCTTTTGGTTCCCTTTTACTCTCTGGAAGAGTTCCTGTTAAGGCTTTTTGTTTGTTATATTCTTGTTTTTGTCTTAGAGATGAAACTTTTAGAAGTCTTTAATTTTTATCTCCTAAGGGAAATCTCCCCACAGAAATTTTTGTCCTAGCTTGAAGCCTTTCACTTCCATGCCTTAGAGGAACTGAATTATATTTACCATTTATCTGAGAGGTGAGTTTTTCAGTAATCAGTTAGTATTGAAGTGAGATTAGAACTAAATTCTCCTGTTTCCTTTTTTCTGCCATCTTAGCCCAGTGACCATTCAATGTGTAATGAACAAAGGATGTGGCCATACTGATAAACAGAGTTGAGCTTAAATTAATTCTACTGAAATTTCTTCTTTACATAAAATCCCAAGATGGTTAATTGAGCATCAGAGAGGTATGGAATGTTATTATCAGTGATGTGAAGAGAACATCCAAGAGCCAACAATGGCATAGTGCTATATTATAGGAAGAGATATGCCTAGAACATTGATTCAGATCCCCTATTGCTCATGAGAACCATACTTCAAAGTACTTCCTTTCTTCTTCAATTATACTACGTATGCTAGATACATATCCATGGGCAAAAATTGACCCCTCCTCCCATGATACTGTTAATGAAGCATTTCCTATAGACAGGTTCTTAATGTTACCTTTTATCTACATTCTATTTAACTCTAAGAGAATCAACAAATCTCAGATTTGGAAGAATCAGAAGTCATTTAGTTAAACTATAGCTACAGGAACTACTTCTACAAGAGAACCAAGTTATCAGAAATTGTTATTGAAGTTTGCTTATGAACAACACCCACTAGCTCTGAAAGCAGCCTAATCATCATTTTTCTCCTTGTAAAAGTGCTCATTGTCAGGAAGGAATACTTTCCTTAAGATCAAGCCTAAATTGTTTCTTCTCAATTTTATTCCATTGGACCTAATTTTACCCTCTGGAGTCAAACAACATAGAAGTAATTCCTTCTACGAAAAGAACAACTATCATGCCCATCTTAAATCTTCTCTGTTCTAAACACTAATTGTGCTATGTTAGCAATTTTAAAGGGCTTTTCCATTCTGTTTGCCTTCCTCTGGATGCTTTAGATAAATCATGGTACCAAATTCCCTTGAAAGAGTTGGAGCCAAGATGACAGAGAGAAGCCAGGAAGTTGCCTGAATTCTTCCCAGTTTCCTCAAAACAACATTAAATCAAGCCTCTAAACACATTCTGGAACTACATAAACTACAAGAAGACAGAAAAACACCATCTTAAACTTGAGATAATTTAGAAGACTTCAGGACAGGTCTGTCTCACTTGGGCAAAAGGGGAAGGCAGCACAGCTCAATGCAGCTCAGAGCAGTATACTGCGGAGGGGGTCTGGGCAATGTCAGCAGGAGACTCCTGGCTACAGCAAAAATAAGTCACTGAGGCCCCTTGGTCCTGGCTCAGAAGGCTCATGGCACAAGAGGCCATTTGTGAGACCTGCCAGCACTGGCTGAGGGCAAACTGCCAGCTAGAGAACAACCCACAGGACAGGTATGACTTGGCCAAGCCATCCCAGCACAGGGAGAAAGCCTAGGGCAGTGAGGAATCCAAAATCCAGAGAGGCCTTAGAGCAGAAAGCCAGGGACCAGGCCCCCTATCCCTCAGCAAAAGAAGCTTGCAACAGTAGCCCCTGTGCCCCAAGAGCAGACCTCAACTTTATAAGTTTAAAAATAGGCTACAATATGAGTAAGAAACAGAAAAGGGACCCTTACCATTGACAGCTTCTATGGTGACAGAGAAGACCAAAACACAAACTCAGATGAGGAAAATACTGTCAAAATTCCTACATGTGAAGTCTCAAGGGGAAAGATGATCTGGTCTATAGATATAAAAGTCTTTTTGGAAGAGCTCAAAAAGACTTTAAAAATCAAATGAGAGAGGTAGAAGAAAAAGATAGGAAAAAAATGAGAGTTATGATGGAAAAACAAGCACAAAAATTAACCAAAGAAAACAATTCCTTAAAAAATACAATTGGCCAAATGGAGAAAAAAAAATCGGCTGAATGGAAAAGGAGATGCAAAAGCTTACTGAGGAAAATAATGCCTTAAAAATTAAAAGTGGCCAGATGGAAGCTAATGACTCCATGAGACACCAAGAATCTATCAAGCAGAATCAAAGACTGAAAAATAGAAGAAAATATGAAATACCCCATTGGAAAGACAACTGACCTGGAAATAGATCAAGGAGAGATAATCTAAGAATTATTGGACTACCTGAAGCCATGATCAAGAAAAGAGTCAAGACACAATCTTCCAGGAAATTATCAAGAACTGCCCAGATATTGTAGAATCAGAATATAAAATCATCATTGAAAACATCCCATTGTTTACCTCTTGAAGATACCCCAAAAGGAAAACTTCAAGGAATATTGTAGCCAAATTCCAGAATTATCAGGTGAAGGAGAAAATACTCCAAGCAGCCAGAAAGAAACAATTTAAATATCATGGAGCCACAGTCAGGATTATACAGGACCTGGCAAGGGGGCAGTAGATAGTGCAGAAGATAAACACTGGTCCTGGATTCAGGAGGACCTGAGTTCAAATCTGGCCTCAGACACTTAACACTTACTAGCTGTGTGACCCTGGGCAAGTCACTTAACCCTCATTGCCTGCCAAAACAAACAAGCAAACAAAACACACAGGACCTGGCAGCTTCAACTTAAAGGATTGCAAGGCTTAGAATATGATACTCTGGAAGGCAAAGAAGCTTGGATTACAACCAAGGATCAACTACCCAGTAAAACTGAGCGTTATCTTTCAGGAGAAAAGATGGACATTTAATGAAATAGGGGAAATTCCAAGGTTTCCTAAGAAAAGACCAGAACTGAAAAAAAAATTCAATCTCAAATATAAGATTCAAGAGAAGTTTAAAATGTAAACAGGGGGAAAAAAAGTTATTCAGTAAGGTTAAACTGTTTTCATCCCTATGAGGGAAGATAATATTTTTAATCTTGAGATATGTGTATATATATATATATATGTGTGTGTGTGTGTGTGTGTGTGTATGTATTTATATATGTTATATCTAACACATATATAGGGTATTGTTACTAAATAGACTTTGATGTGATGATATAAAGGAACTTAAGGGACAGAATAAAAGAAAATGTGGGAGGAGAGGGAAGGTGAGGTGGAATGGGGTTAATTATATCATATGAAGAGGCCAAAATAGTAATCAATAGAGGGAAAGAAGGGAGAGGTGAGCATTCTTTCAACCATACTCTTAGATATGGTTCAAAGAGGGAATAACTTATTCACCCATTTGTTTAAAGAAATTTAGCTTACTCTTCAAGGAAGTAAAAGGGTAAGGTGAAAAGGGTGGTGATGATAGAAGGGAGGACAGATTCAGGGGAAGAAAGGGGAAAGAAAAAGGAAGGGTGACTGATAAATAGAGGGCAGATGAGGGAGGCACTTGTCAGAAGCAAACACTGGTGAGGAGGAATAGCGTGAAAAAAAAGAAAAAAGAGTACAAACAAGGGGGGGAAAAGAGGATGAAGGGAACTACACAGTGATAAAGCATGGCACCCAGAACTGACCACAATATTCCAGATGTGACCTGACAATGGCTTAATATCACAAGACTATAACCTTTCTATTCTTGAAGATCATGAATCTTCCTAAAATATCATAGATTGAATTTACTTCCCTAGCCACCATATCACATAACTCATTTTGAGCTTAAAAGACCACTAACACAACAGATCTTTTTCAAGCAAACTATGCCTAACATTCCTCTTCTATATATAATAGTTAAAATGCATTTTTCTCATCTTTCCTCTCTTATCTTTGTTTATTTTTTGGTTTTGTTTTTTGTTTTTTTTTTTAAAGTGAGGCAATTGGGGTTGTGACTTGCCCAGGGTCACACAGCTAGTAAGTGTTAAGTGTCTGAGGCTGGATTTTGAACTCAGGTACTCCTGAATCCAGGTCCAGTGCTCTATCCACTGCGCACCTAGCTGCCCTTTATCTTTGGGTTTTGTTTGTTTGTTTGTTTTGGTTTTGTTGTTGTTGTTGTTGTTTTTTGCTGGGCCATGGGGGTTAAGTGACTTGCCCAGGGTCAAGCTAGTAAGTATAAAGTGTCTGAAGGCCGGATTTGAACTCAGGTACTCCTGAATCCAGAATCAGTGTTTTATCTTCTGCACTATCTAGCTGCCCCCTATCTTTGTTTTAATAAGATAATTGTATGAGGTTTATATATCCATTCTCTAGCACCTAGAACAATACTTTGATCATCTTTTGTGCCTTAACAACTATTTACTGAATAAATGAATCAATCCTTATTTGCTACACATAAACTGTACATCACCAAACTATGTCAGAAATTTAAATGTTGAAGATTTGTAATGATCCTTGATCCTATTGCAATGGAATCCAACAAATGCCCAAGATCTTTTTTTTTTTTAATGCCTCCCTTTGTATGAACAATAACAAAAAATTTCTGAGTGAACTAACTATATAATGAACATTGTAACTTTGAAAAATTAATCTAGCAATTTGAGTTTCATAAATATTTTTTCTTGAATTATCTGAATAATTATATCAGTCCCATTGCATCTTCTCTTCCTCTCTCATGAATATAGACAAAAATCATCCTTCCCCCTTTTACTCATTACTATAATTGGTGGAGAGGTGGAGCCCATGTTCAAATAGCCATCAAAGAATTTACACAATGCTTCAAACAACTCTTATTCAAATTTTAGGGTTTAGCCCTTGTAACGATTGGAAAAACGCCACCTGCTGGATACTTACTGTAGAGGAGTTCTGCCCATGAGGGAAGGTCTTTGAGGGCAAGACCAGGAGTCAGGAAGTGACGCGGGCTAGTGGGAGGAGGAAGGAAGAGACTGGCGCTCAGTCTCGCTCCTCTTTCTTTGGACTCTGGTGGAGAGCGGAGCTAAGAAATGTGCTCTCCCTTTAATAGATAGGAATCTAGGCCTTTCTCTCTCTCTTTACAAATTCTTCTTTTCCTTAATATAAATGCATTAAAAAGCCTAACTCTTGCTAAAGCTAATAATTTATTGGCGACACTCATTAGATATTTTTAAACAGACTAGCCTAGAATTTTAGCCCTTAACAGCCTGTATTAAAGGATTTAAGATGCCACATTTTAGAGGGGACTACATGATCATCTAGGTGACACAGTGGCACCCAGGCCTATAGTTAGGAAGATTTCCCAAGTTCAAATCTGGCCCTCAGGTACAAACTAGCTGTGTGACCCTGGGCAAGTTACTTAACCCTGTTTGCCTGAGATCTTCATGAGCTGAGGAAGAAATATCAAAACTACTCCAGTATAATTGCTGAAGAAAACCCCAAATGTGCTTATGAAGAATTGGACGTGACTAAAAACAACAACTTGAGCAAAATAAAATCATCTCAGACTAGATATAAATTAAAAAAAAAGAAAAATTAATTTTAGACCTTATTTAACCTGTATAAAATTTACGATAAATGTCGTTCTTTATGTAAAATTAACATCCTCTTAAACAACCTTCTTTCATAACGTTATAAATAGAACTATATTTAAGGGAGGCTCAGAAGAATCCTTGGTTTACTCTTTTAATATATGAAAAAGGCAATTTCAAAAAAGGATTTATATTTTAAAAGAGACAAATGAATACTTTCATATTCTACTATCAGTGGACCAGAAATGAGATGGTGAATTTTTACAATTCATTTTTCAAATGATTTATATGGAACGAAGATTGTGAATACTCGAATGCTTAATAAGTAAGCATTCATTATAGAAGTCTATAAATAACTGACCTGACATTTGTCTTTGATTTCTACTTTTAACTAGTGACTTGGATACACTGTTAAAAAATAGGTACTCTTTTAGAAAAATGTTATATCTGTGATTCAAATAAACTACCATTAAATGACTAGAAGATTTTTATAATTTTAACTGTCACCTGTCATGTGAAGATTAGAGGCAGTACCGATAATTCAATACACTTTTGCAATTTATATATAAATTTAAATTATTGTGTTAAAAATGGACAAAGGAGACATCTGAAGCAACTGGGAAATTAGATTAGAAGGTATCAAAGAACCTTTCCATTGATGTTAGGAGATAGGAGGAGGAGATGGGGATGTAAATTTCCCAAAATGTTTATCTACACAGTTCATCAGAAAATCATCAGAAAATGAAATACACTTTCCATTTCACTTGACTGTATATTATTCAAAAAAGAATATATGAATAAAGTATGGGAGGCTTCTCATTCTGGAAGATTCCTCCACCTCTTATCTGTTCATTCCCCTAAGAACCTCCATTTTAAGGAAGGGCCCAGGCTTGCATGTTCCACGGCTCCCTTCCTCACTGGATTCTGCTTTGGACTCTCTGAACTGCTTTCTCCACTGTCATCCAATGAGGTTACCTTCTTCCCCCACCAGCATCTTTTCACCTTCCTTTAATGCACTGCCTTCCTCCATTAGAAGGTAAGTTCCCTGAGGGCAGGAAGTTTATCTTATTTGCTTGCATTAAAATTCCTAGAACTTAGCTTAATATTTGGCTCAGAGTAATTACTTATAAAGTTACTCACCCTACATATAGGCCTTCAGCAATGAGAGAGACAATTCATATTGTTTTTTTTTTTCTTTTTGTTTGTGGTTTTTTGGGGGGGGGGCATCAATGAGATTTAGGTGACTTGCCAAGGATCACACAGCTAGTATCTGTCAAGTGTCTGAGGACGGATTTGAACTCAGTCCTCCTGAATCCAGGGGCAGTGCTTTATCCACTGGGCCACCTGGCTGCCCCCTCCATGTCTTTTTCTAGTAAACTTTGTAGCCTCTCATTTTAATTTTTTTTTTAGGTTGTAAAAAAGGAACACTTTCTTTTTTTTTTTTGCTTCTTCCTTATTTTGTTCACAAACAAAAAATTATGAATAAGTGACTTCCCAAAATTTTGAAGACTTTTAAAAATAATGGTGGCTGGGGGATAAAAGCCACGCTGTAGACAAATCTTATTAATTTCAGACTTTTAAAGAATGTGGCTTATCTGCTGCTTTTTAAGGGGGTAGCATATTTGTTCATATACATTTATGTATATATACATGAATTCATATGACAATAACATATGATACAAATAATCTTTTCCTTTCTTGTAGCCCTAACCAATTACAACCCAAACCTAGGTGTCAGATTCATAAAATCCCAGAATATGAGAGTGTAAGAGACTTTAGTAGTCAATTATTTCAAGCCATACTGGAAAAAAACTCTACTAATATATTTCTGATAAGTGATAATTCTTATGATTATATCCTATTCCTTCCGGTCTTTGGAAGATTGCCCCATTATACTTGAAGACAGCTTTAATTGTTAGAGTTTTTCTGATCTTAAGCCCAAATTTCTCTCCTCACAAACTTTACTCATTGGTCCAAATTCCTACAAGTTTTCTAATTAAGATGTACCAAAAATGAACAACATGAGTCATTGTAAGATATCAAACTCACCCTCTGAAAAGAAACATGACTCAAAATAATGGCTGTTTGGGGGAAAGCTGTTATATAGCACTTGTTTCTCTGACAACAAAAAGGTACTCTGGTTAGATTCTCCCATCATACACTGAGTTCTGTATCTCTCTATTTCCTTCCAATTTTTCCCTTCTTTTTATCTTCCTCCTCTTTTTCTTTTTCCTCTCTCATTTTTTCCTCTTTGCCCACCAGTAGCAATCCATGGGCATTTTGTTTAGTTCTCCTAGTGGTAGTGAGTAATAAAAAGAATGCTGTCTTCTTGGCCAATCCATAGGAAATGATAATTGCCCTGGCATAGTGCTTACAAGCTTTTTATTGGCCTCCAAGTTTGGGAAAGTGTATCATTAGGAAACCTGACTCCAATTATTCAAGGATTATTTTCAAGTGAATATCACAACTGAGTTGTTGGCCAGCATATGTGGATTCAAAGTGGAAGGGTGGGGGAAGTTTTTAAAAATCAACACATTGACAGAGGGAATGAACACACAAAAAAGAATAATGTCACCAGCTTCCTCAGACTATTTTACTTCATGGTTTCATTCCAATTTCCATCCATCAGTTAATCCAGGAATGGAATTAAAACTTGGAAGGAGAGGATGAAAAACCTGTGCTGAAAATTATTAATGCTGTCCATTTTATTCTACTACAAAGCTTTTCCTGTAGTTTAACCCTTTTCTGGATTAAGTGGTTGTCTTTATAAAAGAAAACACATTTTTTCCCCAACAAATACTACACTTTCTCTTTTTAAATTACTGTAGTAATATTTGGGAGAGTATTCAAAGCAAATGGGCAGAAATCTACTTACCCCCAGTTGCCACAGTGATTTCACGTAGAAAATGGCCATAAAATGGAAAATCGAAGGACAGATTCACTCTCTGCAAGGAACAACACCAGAAAAGAAAAATCAATAATCCGCAGAATAACAAATATATATGAAAACTTTTAAAATGTGATGTTACAAAAGAGTTGAGAAAATGGACCCCTGTCTTAGTGTGGAGGTAGGAGGATAAGGGTGCAGGATAATGCATATGCTGTTGGACATGAATGATGTGATGGTTGCTTCTACTGAACTCTCCCTCTCCTTTATTTCTTTTCATTCTTTGTGTAGGGGATGATCAGAGAATAGAGTAGAGGAAAGGAATAATTAGGAAATGAAGGTGATATAATTTATATATATATATATACATATATATACATATATGTGTATGCACACACATGCATACACACATATCAATAAAATATGCTGTGGTTTTCTTCTTATAAATGATGCTTCCTTCCTTGGTATTTGAAAAGTGAAAAGTCATTGATGAAGGAAAAAATAGGGCTTAGAAGTAA
Source organism: Dromiciops gliroides (assembly GCF_019393635.1). Classification (NCBI taxonomy): domain Eukaryota; kingdom Metazoa; phylum Chordata; class Mammalia; order Microbiotheria; family Microbiotheriidae; genus Dromiciops; species Dromiciops gliroides. The sequence goes on along the minus strand of NC_057865.1, from coordinate 57,976,911 downwards.
CTTAATATTCTTGAAGATTGGCAAAGCAATCACCTAGTTTCAACTCATGCTTGTTACCATAACCCCCTTGTTTTTCAGACTTCTGCTTATGTATACATACCCAGGTCCATCAGTTACTTGGCGGGGGATAAGGAGGGAGAAAAATAATTATAACTGAATTGAATGTTTGAGACAGTTTGTTTAATTCATTTGATTATTTCCCCCAAGATTTGGCCATCAATACAGTGAAAAAGGATTGTTAACCCCAATTTCCTCACCAAAAAGGAACTGGATTGTGCAGATATCTACTTAAAGGCACAGTAGGGCTGATAGTACCCTGTTGCCTTTCTCTGCACCTTGTCATGAAAAGCAGGCTTTTCTTTATAGGTCTCAAAGGATAGGGCAAGGGGAGACAGACCAGTCATAGATCTGTGTGAAGAGTATACATCCTTTTTTTGTGTGTGTAAACATATGGTGACCCCCACCTCTTGCTATCTCTGTAATGCAAATGTCCTTCCAGTGTGATGGAGAGACTGTTATAGAACACTGTCATTTTAAAGGACTTAATTGAGAATAACTAAAGGTCAACAGAGAAGCATATGGTAAGCAAGAGCAAGCTACAGTGCACTGTAAACAGCTATCAAGGAGAAGTTTATGTAAAGGATATTAGAATATATACATGAACAAAAAGAGAACATGAATTAGTCACCAGGAAAAGATGAAGGATAAGTAATGGGCAACTGTGGTAAGCATGTATCATCAATGTCACAGGAAAATATTTCTAGCATATTGCACATTCCCTTTCCTCAACTCTGGCAAGGGAGAACTTGTGGGGGGATTTGGATGAGAGTCACAAAGACCAAGATAGTAGTAGTATGGGTTACTGTACAGAGTTACCCATCTCCATGAGCTCATCATACATTTGAATTTGAGTATGGTGATCCCTGTGGCACTGCTGAAGAACAGTTTTTATCATGTCCATTTTAAAGTTTCTGTTCCTCAGTTTTGTAATTCATAACAATTTAATCCTGCAAATATTCATTTAAATGCCTACAATTTGCAAGACATAAATCTTATAAAATGATGCTGCCCTAAGTAAGTGAAAATGTGGAAGGCTTGACAAAGGATGACATCTCATTTTCTTCTGTATCTTTAAAGAATTATTAAAAGAATGATCTTTTTTCCCCAAGGGGAAGATTGAGCCCTATGGATATCTATATTTATATTATCTAGTTTGAAAAATCTAGTTAAATTAGTTTGAATTTTAAAAGAAGTGGCCTAGTTAAAATCCAGGGTATTTCTTGCTATTAATGGAGAAAGAAAGTGAGTTGTAACAAGGACCTCATGTTGAATAACATGTGACTTTTTAAGTGGAGGGGTCATAGGACTGTCTGGCTGTTTAGGTTTAAAAATAAGTAGTGATTGCAAACTGGTCAGACTTTGGTTTGACTCTGAAGCAGCTTTATAATCTTTTAGCCAAAGAAAGGAAAGAAAGAAGGATTATTAACCTGCCTGCTATATACCAAGCTCTTTGCTAAGCATTTTAGAAGTACCTCATTTGATTCTCACACAACCTTGTATTTTATCAATTTTATGAGTTTCCTAGGTGGGAACGAAAGAAGACACACATATCTCATGGCCAACTCTTTGAAGAAGATCTTCTTGATGAAGGTAGCAGTGGGATCTTGAATAATTAAGATTTTTGTAACAGAATTTATGCAAAGGAATTTATGTAAAGGATATTAAATTGCATACAAACAAAAAGAACATGAATTAATCACACGGGAAAGATGAAGGTTAAGTAATGTCCAACCTGTTGTAAGCTTGTATCCTTTTCATGTCATGGGAAATATCTCTAGCATACTGTACGTTCCCTCTCTTCAAGGCTGACAGGAAAAATTTGTGGGAGGATTTGGATGAGTGTCACAAAGATTGCAACCACCAAAAGCAATGGCTATAATGTGAAAACCAAATGGCTACTAAAGATCTGTGTATATGTATCTGTCTCTGTCCCTCTCATATATGTATATGTGTATACATATATGCATATATACATACACATATACACATGTATATTACATATGTATACATATACATATGTATTATATATAGGGAGATCTATATTTAGATCTCTCTATCTCTATCTCTGTATATATATATATATATATATATATATATGAATGATAGGTTTTTAGATTGAATCTAGCCTTTTTTGGTATTCAACCAATGATTGGTTTCTATAGCCATTTGAGTTTTTTAATGACTTCTTTGGCATGAAATTGATCATTCATGAATTACAGCAACTTTCAATTAGGTTTTCTTTCCTGTTTAATGAAAGCTCCACTTTGAACAAGGATTTATCATCCCTTTTTTGAGTTTTCTAATGAAACAAAAAAAAAAACATTTTCCACTGTGCTCACTAAAAAGAAAGGGTATCAAAAAAAAACTTAATAAAAATGATTTGTACATCTGAGTCAGCTAGGTGAACTGGAAAGAAAGCTGTCATCAAAATGAAGACCTGAATTCAGCCAAGAAATTTATTGGTTATGTGATTCTGGGGAATTATTTAAGGTGCATCAGCCTCAATTCCATCATTTGTAAAAAGGAGATAATAACTGTACCTAGCTTATATAGTTGTGAGAATTGTATGATATAACTTCTGTAGATGTGTGCTGCAAACCTTACAACAATGTAAAGGTATTGGCTACTGTTATTAGAGCAAAACTGTACATAAAGGAGAAAACTAGTTAAGGAATTTTATAAAAGCACAACAATATGAAGACATTAGATACTGGGTTCTTAAAGGATGAAAAAAAAGTTCTCAAAACTCTAGCTTCTGTAAGAGTCTGGAAAGAAATAAATGCCCAGCAAAAAATGTTTTACTTCTTCAAGGACCCACTGCTATCTCAAGAACATCCTCTTCCTTAAAGAGTTGGCCAGGAGACGTGTGTGTGTGTGTGTGTGTGTGTGTGTGTGTGTGTGTGTGTGTGTTTTGTCTTTCACTAAAGCAACACATAAAATTGATAAATACCAGGGTGTCATAAAGATCAAGAGAGATATTTGTAAAATGTTTAGTAAAGAGCTCAGTATATAGCAGGCACTTAATGAATCCCTTTTTCTTTCCTTCCTTTGGCTAAAAGATTGCAAAGCTTCTTCAGAGTCAAGCCAAAGTGTGAATTTTAAACACAATTGAAGGGTCAAAATCAAATAATTTCCCTTCTCTTTGGCCTCATTTTCATAGTAAAGATCAAGGGGATATACTAGATAATTCCTACTGTTATTTCCAATTCCAAGGTAATGATTTGAGGTTTTGTTTTATTTGGGAGGAGGGGAGGGGAGAGAAGGGTGATTTTTAAACCACCATTTCATCTCTGCCCCAAAAGCATCTATTTGTTGTAATGATTATCACTTCACCCTGATTCATCAGTAATCAGGATTTTTGTTTGCCAAAAGGAAAGAAACAATTGACTCTAGGACCTGGTTATCAAGAAAAATAGTTTAAATAAGAAATTATCCAATGCCGGGCAGCCTTTACCCTGCCTTTAAACATAGAATGTGCAAAGTGTGTCCCAGAAAGGAGATAGTAACAATATGTGAGGGTAATTTTTTTTTTCCTGTGCAGCATAACAAAACATATAATGTTATTCCTGCCTTAACTAACTTTTTGCTCTCTGGGAGGAATTTGACAGGACATGCACCATTGGGCCAGTGGTTGGAAACAGAAGATCAAAATGTTCAGGGTGGAGGGGATAATCAACATGCAAATTTGTTGGTGGGGATTTATCACTGCTTTCAAACAAAAGTAGTGCTCATTGAATTTATTTCCTGAGAAATACCAGCCTCTTTAGTGTTCATTCCTATCTGCTTGCAGTATTAATTAAGTTTATGCATTTACTAGCTGATGCTTTTCACAGAAAGAATATAAACAAGAGTAATTTTCACAATCACTTGATGAAGTCTCCTATGACTTGAAAGTTTAGAGTATGGGAAATTGCATGAAACTTTAGAGTATGGGGAATATTGCCAAATTGTTTGATTTGTCACATTTCTAGTTTTGCTGTAGTTATTGGGAAGGTGAAACATCAAGTGTCACCCAATAGCCATAGCAACACTATATAATTCTGAGAATCAACTTGGTTAGTTGGATTCATACAATATTGTCATGAACATGGCATTGGTCTGTTTGAGGGAGGCAAAGAGTGAAACAAACTATGTCACTCTTTACATGTCAATTCGACTCTCCAAAAAAGAGCTGCATCTAGGTTATAGAATAGGAGGAAACTTGGAAGTCATTTAATCTATCCCCATCATTTTATAGCTAGCCAAATTACCGAGGGGCAAATAGTTATTAAGCTTCAGAGACAGAGTCAGGATTCAAATATTCTTGACTCTAGCTCAATCCTCTATGCACTGTACCACCTAGCCCTTCAAATGCATTACTTAGAAAGCAAATTATTGTATTTTGGTTCATGGGAATTGTGCTTGAGGATCACAATTTGGTCATGAATCACAGCTTTACTCTTTAGGAGATTGGATTAGAAGACTTCTTGGGTCTTTGCTGTCTCCAGTATTCTATAACTCAAAAAGGGAAGAAAAAGTTATTGTTGTGACCATAGTATCTCACATGCACTTGCTGTAAATTCAAGCCCAATCTCTTTTTTCCCAAAGAGCTTAAGTATGATCACATCTATTCATCATAAAGCTTTAAAGTGATATCAAAGTGCACCTCTTAAAATCTGTAACTGGTAGGGATCTTCTGCATCAGGACCCTACACAAAAAGTCCTTCTAATGCTTGGCCTTAATACCTTACCTTCTATTATTTTAACTTCCTTTTGATTTCCTTTGGTTAGACAGGGTTTGTAGACTGGGGTGAACAACCCCTATGCCCCAACGAAGTATACATGGTAAGATTTCAGGTGGTTTGAGAATGACTTTCTAAAACAATGTAGGGCAACTAGGTGACGCAGTGGATAAAGCACTGGCCCTGGATTCAGGAGGACCCAAGTTCAAAGCCAGCCTCAGACACTTAATACTTACTAGCTGTGTGATCCTGGGCAAGTCACTTAACCCCCATTGCCTTTCAAAAAAAATGTAAATTGCATTTCAATATGAGTGGTTCCCATGCAAACATCTGTATTTGATATTATGTATTTAAAAGCATTATTGTGATTTTTAAAAAAAGCTGATTGCTAATAGTAGTAGCTACAATTAATATTATTATTTAAGGTTTGAAAAAACTCTTTACATATATTAGCTTTTATCCTCACAAAAACTCTGTGAGGTAGGCGCTTTTATTATCCTTATTTCACCATTGCAGAAACTGAAGAAGATAGAAGTTAAATGATTTACCAAGTATCCCATGGATAAAAGCATCTGATATAGGATTTGAACTCAGGTCTTTCTAATCAACATTCTAACCAGGGCAGTGCCTAGCTGACTGCTATTTCCTCTTAACTTGCAAAATAAGAATAATGGCTGAATGTGCTTTACTTTTAATGCTATTTAATCTTTTTTTTTTCAAGCTAATTATCTTTTAACAGTTGCAGATAGTATTGCTTTAACTCAAAATAATAAACTTTTCATGGTAGATTTTCAGGTAGTATTACAGTTCAGATACGGGATAATTTAAAATATAATTCATACATTACTCACTAATTTACCTACAGTTACACTGTTCCTTCTTAATCAATGCCATAGCGGGTAGCTAAGTGGCGCAGTAGATGAAGTACTGGTCCTGAATTCAGAGGGACCTAAATTCAAATCCAACCTCAGACGTTTGACACTTTCTAGCAGTGTGACCCTGGGCAAACCACTTATCACTTAACCCTCATTGCCCCACAAAAAAAAAAAAAATCAATACCTTGAAAAATGTGAAATTAAAAAAAAAATCCACATAGCTTGAATTTTATTGCATTTAGTTTTTAAGGTACTTTATATATACTATCTCATTTGGTCCTCACAAAACCCTGGGAAGTAGAGGCTATTTGTATCCTCATTTTTCAGATGAGTAAACTAAGAAAAGTTCGATGAATTTCCCAGAATAACACAGCTAGTAGGTTTTTATTCTGCATTTTAACTCAGATCTTCCTGACTCGAGGGTCAGTACTACTCTATTCACCATTGCACTTATTTAATAAAGGTATATGAAAATACACTAAAATATGTTAATATATTAATCTCTCCCAATAAATCTTAATCTCAACTAAAAAATAGTAAACAATCTTCTTAACCTTTAAAAGCCAATACTTTATATAAGAATATAACATGTTCTTTCCTTGTTATATCAGTTATTCAGGAACAACACATGCTGTTTTTATTTTGTGAAATTTTGTTAGGAATTTTTCCCTTGGAAAATAATCATGTAAAAATTGATATCATTTAATAACTTCCAGATGAGAACACTTCTCACAGTCATGTTATCTAAAATTAGATTTGTTGTAAATCCTCATCGGCCCACAGAGAGGACTCAGAGGAGAAGAATGAAAATGGGTTTGAAAATAGCAGCAAGTATCAAAGGCTGGAGTAATTGTGATTCTTTGGACTATCAAAGAGAAGGTGGAGGGGTCATTTATCAGCAGTCTTTAAGAAAATGAAAGGTTATCATAAAAAAAAAAAAAACAAACCCTAACACATTACTAATTGAATTTAGAGAATCTGTGTATATTTAACAACAAAGTTGGATAATCATCTACGTGACTTGCTCTGTACTCAGCGTGTAGGCCCCTTGTAGCTTCTATACAGCTGCTATATGATCAGAATACAGTCATCATCCATATACTTAGGACTTAATAAAATGGGGTAGGTTTAAAACACAGCATATAGCGGTAAGATGATGAGGCTTAGTTTAGCTTTAAGGAAGAAGGCAAACATTCTTGCTTCTGAGGTTAACTCTCAAATGGATTACTACGGGATCATCTTCCTTAAAAGCCTTTGACCTTTGTACAGACCCAGTTTCCCCATCTTTTCGATGAGGCCAACAAGTTTAAATTATCTTCAATGGGGCAGCTAGATGGCGCAGTGGTTAAAGCACCGGCCCTGGATTCAGGAGTACCTGAGTTCAAATCCGGCCTCAGACACTTGACACTTACTAGCTGTGTGACTCTGGGCAAGTCACTTAACCCCCATTGCCTAAAAAAAAAAAAAAAAAAAAATTATCTTCAATGTTCTTGTTATCCATATAATGGTGTATCTAAAATGATTTTTACCAGGTTCCATGACTCCAGGGAAGACAGAACATCCCCCATATGACCTCTTCAAAAAGAAAAGAAACAACTCTCTTTCCTATTATCAGCTGTTCTGAGGAAGGGCATAAGACCACATCGTTTTATCAGGACTCTATATTTTCCCTAATTTTATTTTAGAAAGGGGGGAAATCAGGTTATTAGGTAAGGAAATAGATATTTTTTTTAATCTAGGTGGAGGAGGATAATTAAAACTTGCACTCGAATTCCCATAGCTCATGTTTAAGCAGAATGGTATGTTGCTATTCCTCATGCTGGGGTAGTAGTTGTCAACATGTAGAACAAGGACCTTTTAATAAAAGATCATTGCAAGGAGCCTATCTTAATAAATGATTCAGGATGATAAATAAGCAAGTAGTGGTTGAGTAACTGATACTCCTGAAGCATGGGTAGGACCATGTCTATCCTTAGCTCAGAAAGATTCAGTATCTTTTTTTTTGATAGATTTAGTTAATAGAAACATAGAAGACCATTGTTATGAAAATAATCTGGGAGTCATAGGGGACTTCAAGTTCAAAATGAATCAGCAGTGTAATGTGGGAGTAAAAAGAAAAAGCTGTTTTAAAAGGTGTGTGTTCTTTTTCAGTTGTTTCAGTCATGTTCACCTCTTAGTGACCCCATTTGGGTTTTCTTGGTAAAGATATTGGAGTGATTTGCCATTTCCTTCTCTTGCTCATTTCACAAATGAGGAAACTGAGGCAAACAGGGTTAAGTCACTTGTCTAGAGTCACACAGCTGCATTCTTCCTAACTCCAGGTCTGACACTCTATCCACTGTACCACCCAGCCGAATTACCACCATATAATGATGATGTCAGGAAACTGAAAAAGCATTAATAAATAGAATTTATTCAAGTCAGCTATTGAGAAAATGAATATATATATATATATATATGTATATACATGCAACCATATTTCCTTTCTAATTCTCATATATAGGATTTTTCTGATATCCAGGTAATGCTAGGCTTTGTAAAACAATGCCAGTGGAAGATGTGACAGTGGCTGTGGAATTGAAAACAGATTGGTGTAGACCCGTAGAGGGCTAGTGTGGTTTTGCCATAAGGCCATTTTAACTACCTGTGGTGACTGCTAGGTTAGATGTAAACTCATTCTTATTATTAGTAGTGGTGGTAGTAGTAGTCATAGTAGAGATACAGCTACTTTGAATAGAAAGGTTGTGTGAGCTATGTTAACCCCCAGATTAGTTAAATCACAGATCTCTTAAAGTTTTGAAATAATTTGTTCTTAGCAATTTCTCTTACCTAAAGGATCGGAAAATGAGAAGTGAAAAGCTCAAATATGATCAGCAAAATCCCTGGACATAAACCTTTGTCCATTTATGACAGATGAATAGTCAGCGAGAAAAAGGTAGAAGGCTCCAAACTGAGGAAATGTAAAATGTTCTATATGACCAAGCAAATTCTGGGGTTTATTTTATGCTCCCTGGTCAATCTTAATAAAATTAAGTTATTGCTATCTCTAATTTTGTATTTTTTTCTTGACATTCATTCAATAAGCCTATTTAAAACTATCTACTGAGTATAAAACCCTATTTGAGGTTTTAGGGGTATTAAGATAAATTTTGCTAAATGTTCTTGTCTTCCAGAAGCTGATATTCTCCTACTCTCCTTAGTCATTTATTAAATTGGCAAGACTACATTTGAACCATAGTTTTAATATGGATGATATAGTTAGTTCAAGTCTTCCATTTAACTCTAGGAACATGGAAACAACACAATTAGAGAGAAATATATATACATATAAATATATGTACACATACACATGTGTATGTGCATACATATATGTGTGTACATATACAAACATGTACAATTATGTATGCAGACAAACTCTCATGTGCACACACTCTCATTCTCTCACACACAGACAATACACATACATACATATGAAAGAGAGAGAGAGAGAGAGGGAGGGGAAGAGGAAGGGGGATGATTTTGTGTGTTTGTGTCCTGGTTATAATCATCTTTATACAAGGTCACAGTGATGATGGAGAGCATATCCCAAATACACATGAATTAAAGTGCTTCCTGGCCCAATTTTCTTCTCAAATGTCTATATCATTTTAGGGCCCTAAAGAGAACATGGATTGAAATGACGCAGTCATCTTCCATATCAGCATGACATCTGTACCATGTCCCTTGGCCCTTTGAAAACAGGTAAGGAAGCTAAATACAAAAAACCTTGCATATCTGTATAAACTGGGAGATGTTCTGCTTCTAAAAGTCTACCCCTAATAAAAATTAAGAATATGAGGTTTCATATTGATTAACTTGATTTCCTTTGTGAATTTGATCAAGTCCCCTTTTGATTTCCTTGCTGATTTGCCCTTAAAAAAAGAATAGAGAGAGAGAGAGAGAGAAGTACAAAAGGCTCATTTCACAGAGCTATGAAGCATAATTAATACCAATTATTATAAACTACTTTGGGAAATATTAAGTGTCATGTAAATGGTGACAATAATTATTATCTTTACAGAAACTGTTCTGATACTTCTTGTAAAAATTGCTTCTTTGTCATGCTTTCTCCCTAGTATACTAGGGCTTTATTTGTTTCCTGATAAACAGTGGGTCTCAGAACAGTAAGTCCAGTAGGTGAATGGTGGACTCATATTTTCATTTTCAAATAACAATGCAATCTAAAAATAGAAAGATACCTAAACAGTGAACTTGGAAGAAAAATAAATCCATGTTTTCATACAAAACAATTATTACTTCTCTAGGAAGACATTAGTATTTCAGTCGCTGAACCAGAGAAATTGTGGTGTCTGTTTTCAGTGTAAGGGAGGAATTTATCTGTATAAAGAACTGTAAGTTACTGCACTCTAGCTTCAATTAAACATGTTATTGGGATTTTAAAACATGATGTTTTATGTCTTTTAAAAATCTTTCTAGGGGCAGCTAGGTGGCGCAGCGGATAGAGCACCGGCCCTGGAGTCAGGAGTACCTGAGTTCAAATCTGGCCTCACACACTTGACATTTACTAGCTGTGTGACCCCGGGCAAGTCATTTAACCCCAATTGCCTCACTTAAAAAAAATCTTTCTAAAGTATTTAAAATATAAGAATCCAGTGCTCTCCAGGCAAACATGATTTACTTGTACATGTGTGTGTACATGCAGAATTTTCTCTATTTAATCATAGCCAGTCATTTATAATTAACAGTTGGTGCTCTTTGAATAAAAATCCTGTTCCTTAGACTGGTTGAGTAAAACCTAAAAGAAATACAAAAGTGGAATTTACAGGATAACATCATAGAATATTTTCCTGCCCATGGTCTGTGTTTTCCCATAAAGCAGCCTGTTTGTAGTTACTGCCCTTCCAGATCATCCTCCAAGGACAGTTCACGTGGGTGTTATTTGCATGCAATTAAAAGTAGTAAATGTAGACACATGGTCTGGGAAGCTGTCTCACTGCCAAGGGGTTATCATGATGCATGAGGCATCTTCCAGGAGACATGGCAATGTAAGCCGCAGGTGTTCCCAGGGTAGGTGAAAGAAAATAAAACAAGCAGGAAGAATTTCAAGGGCTACTCAATGGGAAGAATAACCTTCTATCTCTGTTTACTGTGGTGGGTAGCCCTGTTATTTAAGCTGTTGGTTACAACACAGGTCTTCTTTGGAGTTTCCCAGAGGTGCTACAGGAAGGACAAATAAACCCTTTGATAACATCTATTCCTATGTGGGGATGGCCCTGGAAAGTCTTGTCCAAACACTCTTTGGATATCAAAAGCTAGTGTTTCTGAAGTTTTGTCTCTGATTATAAATATCCAATAGAGTGTTCTTGCCCTGGACTAAAAAATCCTCTGAAAAAGGCCACTCTGTCACATCCATTCACCCATCTACTAGCAAGATGACATTTTCTTACTCCTGGGATCTGGCAAATTGACACATGCTGTGAGAACACCTGCTATACATTAGTCTAATCTACAAATATTCATTCTTTTTTTTTTTTTTTGAGAATCTGACCTGAATCCCACAGTATACTATTTCAGAACTTGTCATCTTGTGATGTGTTTATTGGCCCAAGGGAGGAAAAAAAAAGATGGATCCCACAAGAGAGAAGATACCTAGCTTTGTTTTCATTCAGCCTTAGAAAATACTATTGATATTTAATGTCTAGCAAATGATCAAGGATTTTTAGCTCCCCCCAGCTGTTAGAACCTAGTCTCATGAACATCTATAGCTATAGACATAAATGAAGAATGAATAAAATGCTGATTGCAAAATTAAGGTTTAGCATTTCTTATTGAACTAGGGACTCTTAAATTACATTTAATCTGATATATTCCTATCATTTTTTTAGATTAAAGATAGAAGTAACAATGGGAAGCCTTTAAAGACTCATTTTGCTATTTTGGAAACTGGGAACCAGTATTAATCACCATGTCCTATGCAGGGCTTAAAACATCCATGCTACATATTATATAGGTGATAGTCAAGCTGTTTAGATTTTTTAGGCATACATGTTTCTTATAATTTAGCAATCAATGAATCAAAGGGTATTTAGTGAAAATAGTAAAGTTCTCCAGAAGAAAATCAATGTCTAATACAGCAAATCAAACACAAATAAGCGTTTGCTAAATATTTGTCATATAAAAGAATTAACAAATGTACTGAGAAATGTGTAACCAGCTACTGTATAAGTTTCAAATATGCCTCATACATGATGTCTCCTTTTGCCTTTAAGTTCAGAGTTCTAATTGTGTCCATGGGGTCAACTGATGTTGCCCGATTTTTTTTTAAGTTAGCTTGAGAAGTTAGAGAACCTGGTTTCTAAATCTGACTTCACCTTATTACCTCTGCAAACAGGGAAAAGTTGTTTTGTTTTGTTTTTAGCAGTTCTGGGTCTCAGTTTCCTAATCTGTATAATTGCATGGTAGGACAGCACGGCCTTAAAAAATCCCCCTATTCCTAACTTTCTTATCCTAACAATGCTTCATATGATGATTTTCTATGAAAGTGACCCTAGATATAATAAACTATCACAGAAATCATAAACAGCATAGCTCAGGGGAAGAGGAAATAAATTTTTGGGACTAGATATGCACAAATAGAAGAATATCCTTAATTGATCCAACTTTATTCTATGGGTATGAATTCATAACATGTATATATGGAAATGATGGAAGGGATGACTTCAATAGATTCAGAAGAAGACAGATTTTTTTTTTTTGGTGAGGCAATTGGGGTTAAGTGACTTGCCCAGGGTCACACAGCTAGTAAGTGCCAAGTGTCTGAGGCCGGATTTGAACTCAGGTCCTCCTGAATCCAGGGCCAGTGCTCTATCCACTGTGCCACCTAGCTGCCCCGGAAGACAGATTTTTAAAAATATGTAATAAAGGTCTATTAGCTAAAGAAATATTTAAAAACACCTAAGATAAATCACAGAGTTGAGGTAAGTATTCCATTATTTCAGTAGCATCTCATAAGGGGAAAAAAACTAAATAAATTCAGGTTATCTGAAACAACTTCATTTCTTTATTTTCCATAAAAGCCTACAGGCAATTTTAAAGCTGACTTTCCTTGAGTAGTTCTCTCAATAAATGCTACAGTTATAGCAATTAAAATAATAGGTTATTTCGGGGGGAGGAGGAAGAATGAGCATATGATAAATATCTTACTGCAGCTTGCCGATGGGTATTGGATAAAATCCCATGAATCTTCACTTTATCTTTTTCCTTTTGGTCCATGTTCACCCACAAATCCCGGCTGGCAGAGTCCAATGGCCCATATATCCTGGAAATGTAGTAATTATGATCTGTATCCTCCTGTAACAATGTAGAAAGAGAAAAAAAACCACAAATGCATTTTTAAAAAAAGAAACAATTTCCAGACAATTAGTCTAAATGCCTTTGAATTTAGAAGGCTTGTTATTTCTCAAAGTGACTATTGGGATTCAATTATTTCAGAGGCAGGTGAACTTAGATGCACAATGTACAAACTAGAAATACTTTATGGGGAATAGCTGAAAATTAACAAGAAGCAGATGCAAATGTGTTCTGTGTCCAAAAATCTTATAGTTTACAAATTATTTTTGTATACCTCTACTGGCTCTCCAAAAGTAAGAATGATTCTTGGGGAAAATGCCTGGTGAAATCTGAATACAATTACTGTTGACTTCCAGGTGAGTCAAAATCAGTGAATACTCCATGGCAACCTCTCTGCTTTAATAATAGCAATATGTAGTTAGGTCTTAGCTAATGGTTTTGGAAATGAAGGGATTCGCAAGATTTCCTGTCACTCATTTTGTTCATTAACTGTGACTTTTTGTTTGAATGTTCATTAACAATAGTTATGGCACCCAACATCATGTTTCACATGCAATTCCTCCATTGTATCCAAACTATTTAATGCAGAGCTCTGAATATTAAAAGAAATATCTCTGCTGAGAAGCAGCTTGCCAATTTTACAAGTGCTAACTAATTTCTTTGTCAATTATTCTCCCAACTTCAAGATTTCTTTTTTAAAAATTCCATTAATTCAACAAACATGCATTACACACCTACTATATGTGAGGTATATAATACCTACAGGGTGAAAATTCAGAGGCAAAAATGAAACAGTTGCTGTTTTAAAGGAACTGATTCAGGATGAGACATAGACACATTGTCTCCTCTTCATCTTGTGACCATCTTAGCAGAAGTGTGTGTGTTGAGTATGTGAGTGTGAGTGTGAGTGAGAGAGAGAGAGAGAGAGAGAGAGAGAGAGAGAGAGAGAGAGAGAGAGAGAGAGAGAGAGAGAGAGAGAGAGAGTTTGTGTGTGTATAGAATCCAAACCTTAGGAACCAGTTTGGTATTTTAATCTTTTGCCAACCCTGACCTATCCTTTTGTCCAGCTTTATTAAATGCTATTCTCCTTTATCCTTTTCACATTCTACTCAAACTGGCCTTATTGTTCCTTATATGAGAGACTCTATTTCCCAGTGATTTTGCATCAACTATCCCAATGTCTAGAATGCATTCCCACAGCACCTATTCCTCTCAAAATCCCTAGTTTCTTCAAAGACAGAATTAGAATCACCTTCTGTATGAGACGTTTCCAAATACTCACAGCCACTAGTGTTTTGCCCACCCCCAAATATACACTATTTGTGTATAACCACATATAGACCATTATCTTCTCTAAAAGAAAGTTCTTAGAGGGCAGGGGCTTTTGTGATTTTTGTCTTTGTATCTCTAGTTCCTGGATCCTCAAACCCAATACTGGATAGAACATGGGGATAAGTATATAGAAGATAATTTGGAGAGGGAACGACAACTAAATCCTTACATGAAATTGGACAGAATCTGTAAAAGACAAAGGTGAGAAGAGAATCTATTTCTAGGCCTGGTTATGGGGGACAATTTGTGTAAATGTAGATGATGAGATAGAATGTCATGTTTGGGGAATAGGCCAGTTGGGCTACAACCTGAAGTATACAAAGAGAAGATTGGTTATGAAGTGAAGAGAGAGTCATATTTTGGACTTGTAACGATTGGAATGACACCACCTGCTGGAGACTTACTTTAGAAAAGTTCCACCATGAAAGGAAGGTCTTTGAGGGCAAGAACATGCGTCTTTTCTTTGGTGTCAGGAAGTGACATTTGCTAGTGGGAGGAAGAATGAAGAGACTGGTGCTCGGTCTCGTGCTCTTTCCTGGGGACTCTGGCGGAGAAGGGAGCTAGAAATGTGCTCCCCCATTTAATAGATAGGAATGTAGGCCTCTCTCTCTTTAGCAAATTCTTATTCTCCTTAATAAATGCTTAAAAGTCTAACTCTTGCTAAAGCTTATAATTTATTGGCGACCACTCATTAGATATTTTAGATAGTTTAGCTAGAATTTTAGCCCTTAACAGACTGCTTTAAATACCAGTTTGAAGAATTTGTAGTTGATCTTTGAGACAATGGAGAACTGTCAAAGATTTGTCAGAACATGAATGACATGGTCAGATTTATGTTTTAGGTATAAGGATTGGGCAGTTTTGTGGAAAATGTTTTGAAATAGGGAAATAATGGAAACAAGGGGACCAATTAGGGGGCTATTGCAATATAGACAACAGGTGTTGATAGCTTAAACTACCATTGTGTCCCAGAGAATGGATAAATGGTGATTAATGAGAGATGTCTGGGAGGAAAAAAAATGCATGACCTGGCAACCATTTCATTGGAGAAGAGGAGGAGGGGAAAGGGAAAATTCAAGGTTGTTAAACTGGGTAACTGGAATGAGGGGGATATTCTCAAAAGTAATAAGGACTTTTGAAGTAAATGCAGTCATTAAGGGACAAGGGAATGAGGTGTGTCTTAGACACTTTGATTTTGATATGAAAATGCAATTTCCAGTTGGAGATATCAGACAAGCAGCGGATAATGTGACATTTGAGTTCAGGAGACATATATGGATTGGGGTTATTTGCATAGTGAAATTAATTTCCATGAAATTAATCCATGATGAGTGAGATCACAAAGAATGAGTGGAGAGAGCCTAGGACAGAATCTAAGGAAACTTAGTTCTACAAATTATCAAGACAAATGGATAATGATTAATCCTAATATAACTTGAATGATGTTATAGTCAATTCAATTAAATGAACATTTATAAAATTCAATAAACAAACATTACATACTCTGTGTAAAGTACATAAATATCTAAAATAAAAACAGAGCAGATATGAATGTTCCTGTTTCCTTTGAATAAGTTGATTAGATGGAGTGTGATTGCATTAAAAATATAAGTAAAATAACTAAATATCATATAAATGCTAACATCTCAACATGTCATGATTGAGTTTCCTATTGTAATCAAAGGCAATGTAGTGAGTATAAAATGCAAGAGCCATGTAGAATATGAATGAAAATATGATTAAAAAATAGAAAAGACATATTAAAATATTTGTTATAATAAAAAGTCAATACTCCATAAAATATCTGTGATAAAAATGTATACACCTTATTCAACTGCTTACCAAATAATAATTTACATTTATTTTCTCTTTAGATGTTTTTAAGAAGGCTTTACAAAAACTTTATTTTCATGTCACATTCTTATTAGATAGATACTCTAAGAATTATCATTATAATGAGTCTACAGATTAGGAAACTGATGACATGAGAGGTTACATGACTTGGCCATAGTTCAACAACCAGGGAGTGTCAAAGGTAAAATGATATAAAGCCAGATGTTTCTGGAACCAAATCCATAACATTATTATTCCACAATGGGTTTCAAAGAACTACACAGGACACATTAAAACACAAGTTCCACTTTACATCAAAATTCATTTTGTTAAGCAAGAGTGACATTTTTATTAACATTCATAAGTATGTATATACACATATGTATGTATGTATATGTACACATACATGCATATGTATATACACTCATACATATTAGGTGTGTTGTTTAAAAATCTAAATGTGGGTTCTAATCTGTTCCCCCAGTTTTGGAGGAAACTGCCTAAAATCACTGATAAATTCACCAAGAGTTTAGGCTTTTAAGGATTTATTAAAGCTTGGATCTATTCAGTATAGCCAGAGAAACAGAAACCTTTCCTTTCCTAGCAGCCCAAGTGAAATTCTGCCACCACGCTGATGTCTCCAACCAAAAGAGAAAGATTCTCTCCACTGTCCTCCTCACAGAAATGGGAGGTTGGAGTTCATAGCCTCTGAAAGCACACTCTTCTCAGGGCTGGCTAGTGGCTAAAATCTAATCACCTTTAAGTGGGTACTTAGTAGTTCCTCATTCACACCCAATTCAAACACTAAGTCAATCAAGTCGGACCCCTGGGCATCTACCAAATTCTATTATTTTAACAAATAGGTGTGTATACGCATACATATGCACACACATACATGTAGTAATTCCTCTCTCTCCTTTACATCTCTGGATTAGGAAGGAATTAATAATTCATATGGTTAATATCTTAAAAACTAGGGCATTTCATATTTCACAATGATAGGAGCCTCATAACAAAATCAAGCCAATTTCAAGACCTAGCACCAAGTTTACCAATTCAATAAACTCAGACATTTTAGCTTAAATCTTACATTAATTCACTATTTGGTTGTGGATGTAGGGTTAAGTGAGAAGGAAGGAGAGGGGGAGAGCCTACTGCTTGGACATCACCAATGCCTAGCTTTCCACCTCAACTCCTAGATCACATGATTTGGCACTGGAGGGACTTTAGCAGGTATTTTAGCTCAGTTTTCTAATTTTATAAATGAGTATACAGAGAGATTGAGTAATGTCCATTATCACAGAGGCAATAAGTAGAGGACCAGAATCAAAGTCAGGTCCTTTAATGTTATACCAATGTTCTTTCTGTAAATAACAACAAATACTGAATTTATCTTAAAACAAATGTGATCTCCCTCTAGATATTGTCACCACCACCATCATTATTGTTTAATAATACTCATGGTTCACATTTCTATTGTACTTTATGGCTGTCAAACTCTTCCTATATATACTTCCATTTGATTCTCATAACAATCCTATGAAATGGGAGGATGAGTGCTGTGAATATTTTCACTGCCATTTTCTGGTTGAAGAAATGGAGGTTCAGTGAATTTGTCTAAGATCACAGGACTAGTAAATGGCAGTGTTACTACTTGAATTCACTTCTTCAGACCCTGAGTGTCCACTTTCATTCCACTATCCAGGTTGCTTTTCCAAGAAACTAAAAATTGAAAATATTTTACTAATAATTAAGTGCTAACTATTGAGAATAGGGACAATGTGGTATACAGAAAAGAGTGCAGGACCTACAGCCAAAAGAAATATGCATTTGGTTCCTGCATTACAAATATAGAGGCAAGACAGCCCTGACCAAGCCACTGTTTCTCAGCTCCAGTTCCTTAATCCATAAAATAGAGTTAATAACCCTAATGCCTATTTCACAGGACAGTTTTTCAGCTTAAATGAAATAATGTATGCAAAGTGCTTCTCAAACTTTAAAGCCTAGATAAATGGAAGACTTTTATTCTATGCAGATAAACTGGGTATGATGGTTTCTTCTTTTTCTCCTTTCTAATGCCATTATATTGTTCATTAGACAATGACAAAGGGAAAAGAAAGATCATTACATGCGAATTAGTCAGTGTTGCCAATTATTAGTAGCTTTAATAAAAAATAAACCTTGATGGGGAAGAGGTTGAATTATTGACAAAAGGAAGATTTAAGATCATCTGTGGATTACATTAATCTATCCTGGTCCCTCAAATCAATATAAAAATGTCATATGTGTGAGGTAGATATACATAAAGCATTCTCTTTTTAAATTTTTATTCATCTTAAATAGTCCCCTTAGGATGCTACTATCATGTTACAAAGGGCTTTTACTGGATATAGTCATGCTGTCTATATTAATAGTATTAGCTGGAATTGTGAGCCCAAGAGGCTAGAGGTGTGTGTGTAGGGGTGGGGGTGGGGGGGAGGCAAGTGTGATATAAGAAGAATGAAGAAGAGTGTCTTCTCTGTTCCAGAGCTCAGAGATCGCCCTGAATAAAATTTTGAAATTGATGAAATGTCTTCCACCAACAATAATAGTATCCAGCTTATATCTCAAATGCATTTCCGAACTCAAATGTCTCAGTAGAGTAACTAGAAATTTTTATAATTTGGCCCTAACTCAACTCTCCAATCTTATTCATATTATTCCTATTCCTTTTCTTTCCTTTTTATCCATACTATACTACTTACCCTCTACTTCTCTGTATTTTTCACCAACAATCCACTCTTCCTGCCATACATTGCCTCCACATTACTACCTTTTAGAATCCTCAGATACCTCTAGGTATCATTATATAAACTTGTTAGCTGATAATCTTCTCTCTCTCTCTCTCTGTCTCTCAATAAAGATGTAGACAGATATCTATATATCAATATATACAGATCTATCTATCTATCTATATATCTAGAGAGAATTTTTGTATGTTTTACCATAATGTCTTTGCATTCAGTAGGCTACTTAGTAAATTTGGTTGCCTTATCTGCATATTTCAATTGGTAAATATTGATTATCTAGTAAATATTGTGCCTCTATAAAATAGACTTTGAACTTTAAATGATTAGTAATGTAATGATTATTGTTGATTGTAAACACCTTTCTTTTTGAAGGGAGACTCTTGTTCTTTCACAGAAGCTCACTGAGGTAGGGATTTGAGGGCTTTCCAACCACACCCATTTCTGCCTCTGTCATTTCCTCCCTAATGTGGGTGCCCAAAAGAATGTTTTTTCATCTAGAAAAGTTAAATTAAAGATGGGAACTGATTCCCCCTCATCTATGTAACTTAGTAATTAACCTGAAAATTCATGCAATCTTAATTAAGATTTTTTAAAAGCAAACAAAAACAACTCCAGTAATTTGTGCTTATTGAATGCCTATTAATTAATCATAGCTT
Source organism: Dromiciops gliroides (assembly GCF_019393635.1). Lineage (NCBI taxonomy): Eukaryota > Metazoa > Chordata > Mammalia > Microbiotheria > Microbiotheriidae > Dromiciops > Dromiciops gliroides. Next base: position 57,957,295 of record NC_057865.1, on the reverse strand, counting down.
CTTAGCCAATCAGGTAATTGCAAATCAGAGCCTGTTTCAGTCAAATAATATTGAAAGTTTTAAATTTTTGGACATCATTCTTCCTGAATAAAAAGACATAGAAAAAAGATTCACTTAATTTGATAGATGATGAAATGGAACAGTTGATCTGGTATAGTTGCTAAGTAACCATTATATAACTAGAATGAATGAAAATTTTAACTGTTAGCTAGATGTTTGGCTACCATGTTCAAGAAATGCTGATGATGACATATGCTGAGTGTCCCCCATTGATGAAGTCTGATTTTCATTCTCAGATATTTCTTAATCATTCCCCTGGATACAATTGTTTGGTTATTTTTTGTTTTGTTTTTAATATGTGATTTGCATTTCTTTAAAAATTTCAAACTTACTTCAACATTGCCTTTATTATAGCAGTTTAATTAAAATTCTCTAAAAGTGTACTGAATACCTTCATACCCTGAAACCCTTAAGATTACAATCCATGCAACATAAGAGTCATGGCTCATCTTCACAGATACATATTTCCCCCCACACTGTTAAAAAAAACAAAACAAAACAAAACAAAAAAAGAAATGCTCAAACATCAAAACTTAAATGAATCTGTACTCACTCGTGTGTATATCACATCGACCTTTGAAGACTGAAATTCATGTAAACAGCATTATCCTGTATTATTCTTGATCATAGTAACATTCCCTGAGATCTCTCCAGGGTGCTGAATGTTTTCCTCTAGGCATTATTTACATTTTGCTCCTCTCAGGGAATTCATTCTATCACCTGCTCTTGAAGTATGAATGGCCTACTATCATTTCCAGTCATATATTTACTTGGTATTACCCTTCACATCAATTCTTATGTGTCAGCTATTTTCAGAAATATTCTACAGCCACATGCATTTCAATTGCATTGAGTAACCCATAATTTGTTTTCCAAAATTTGGGATGTCCCAACAATTTGCAACAATGAAAATATCACCAGCAGAACATTTATTATTGTTTTTGTTTAAAAATAAAATATTTTTCACCCTGGCACAGCTTGGGACTGTTAAAAACAGTAGGCTATTTCAATATAACTGTCTCTCCATACTTCCTCTGCTTTCTTTCTCCTTCAATTATGGACCTAATTGTCTTCCTGTTTTGTGCCTCACTTCACACTAATAAGCAGAAGATATTTGAACAGTGTTATGTGTGCATCTCTGTTTATCAAACTATCTTTTAAAATCTTAATATACAGATCAAAAAACTCTTGTGTGTAAAAAAGCCTTTAAGGATGTGTTTTATGAAGTGTCAAATGCCTTTTTGAAATAGATTTTTTTTAATATTCTCTGTATCTTTCACTTAAATGAGTGACTATAAGGATATGAGCTATCATAGTTGATAATTTTCTAAACCCTGCCCTCTTCTGTTTTTCTATTTTCATACTATTATCATGAAGAACTTATAAGAACAACAAAACTAAAATGGTGATCTAATGTACAGAATCTTGCAATGGAAGGAACATCTGAGTTCAAGTCCTACTTCTGGCATATTCTAGGTATGTGTGTGTGATCATGGGAAATCCCCTTAACTTTTCAATGCTCCCTAGGAACTTTAGGACTCTGAGTTGCCTATGTGCATGAAACTTTGGAGGCAATTGCCAAAATGTGAACATATATATCAGTAATTAGGGATGGAACTGTGACAATTTTGTATAATCATAGCAAATTTTATTCCCTTTTCTATTCATCTCTTGCCATGATTGTAAAAGAAAGGGGACAGAGAATTGGGGATTATTTAAAAATTGTTATTGTTTCCACAAGCCTTCTTTCACCTAGTAGGCACTCTCTCCCTACTTAGGTAGGACATTAGATAATAGGATTAAGCTATAGGATCATGAAACTTTCCAGCCAAGTATAGCCTGACAGATACTACATATCTTGGTGTTTTGGCTTTAAGAACTCAATATCACTAGAGTTGTAATCTCTAAAAATCTGATTGTTTATGGCTGTTTATCTGAGTAAAATTTTGTTCCACTTCTGTTCACAATCCAAACACTTCACATATTCACTAGAATTGCAAATTGTTGGGGAAAACTAATTTTGATATTGAAGAAATTAATCTGTAACAAAATTATAACTATTGCTTTGCCCTGATTGAATTTTATTGGCAAAACATTCAATAGGAAGTAGAAATAGTTATTAGGGCTAAACAACACATTAAGGGCCAGAAACAGGTCTTAATTTCACTTCATTGGCTCAGCCTCTTAACACATTGTAACCATGTGACTTTTTGCACTTTGTTCATTCTTTGTGCTACATTTTGTCCATTATAGGAGTATTAGGAACATAAAGAGGAATATCAAAAGTCATTTTTTAAAAGTCACTCAAAGCAGAGAGATTTTCATTTTCTGTTCAAAAGTTGAAACATTTCTAACACAATAAATGGGAAGAAATAGCACAACTGTGATAATTCAATTTCAGTGAGAAACCCAAGTATTGTAGAAAAAGCAATGTCATAGTAGATGGCTAAAAATCCATTTTATTAAAGCACATTGAGAAATGTTATATAGTTATGGAAACACTAAGTATAAAATTACACAGAGTAAAGTGAAGAAGTTGAATAATGTGCATTGTCATCACTACAACATAATCAATATAGATAAGTTGGCATCCACAGATTTCTTTTTATCTCTCCTTCATGAGTTTTAATAATCATTTCCATACAGTCTCTGATCTCTGAGTAAAGGATGGGGCACAGAACCAACCCAACTCTTTCTTCTAACACCTGAAACAATCTTATCATTATATTCAGAAAAACATTAAAATCCATTCACATTCTCTTCCTTATGACTGGTTGCTGGGGGCACAGCCAAGATGGTGAAGGAAAGGTTGGGACCCTTGCAGCTCCCAACATGAACTGTCTACATACCTTCAAAAAATGCCATAAGACAACTCTTAGAGCAGCAGAACCCACAAAAGAACAGAGGGAAACCATTTTCCATCCAAAGACTTCTTAAAAGGGCAACAGGGAAGGTCTGTGGAGTGGAGATGAGAGAGGAAAGCAGGGTGTAGTGTAGATCCAGACCTAGGTAGGCCACACCTCCGGACCATCACACTGATCAGTGTCAGTGGCTACTCCTGAAACTAGGCTTAGACTTGGTGAGGGGGTCCAGTGCTATGTGGAACACTGTATACAATGTGGTAATCAGTTGAACTTTGTTACCTTAGTCATGGATTCCTCATATACTTACTTTGGCAAATCCCAGGATTCTTTCCTTGGCACTGCTCTTTCCACTTTATATCCTCTTAGTAATGGTATTTACATGACATTTAAAATTAATTTTTATGATATATGTTATCTTAGATTATCTACATCTCTTAATAAATCTCTCCCCCTCTTTTTTTTTTTTGCGGGGCAATGGGGGTTAAGTGACTTGCCCAGGGTCACACAGCTAGTAGTAAGTGTTAAGTGTCTGAGGCTGAATTTGAACTCAGGTACTCCTGAATCCAGGGCCAGCGCTTTAACCACTGCACCATCTAGCTGCCCCTCCACCTCTTTTAACAGAGAGCTTTCCCTCAATAACAAAGAATGAACAAAGAAAATATAGTTTAGCAAAATTTGAAATAATAATAGATATTACAACAGTGATGATGGTGGTGGTGGTAGTGATGATATTTCTATAATGCCTATTATGTGCCTGGAATTGTACATAGCCATTTACAATTATTATCTCATTTGATTCTCACAAGAACTCTGCAAGGTAGGTCCTACTATTATTCCCTTTTTACACATGAGGAAACTGAGGGAAATAAGGGTTAAATGACTTGTCCAAATTTGAAAAGTTGGTGTCTGAGGTTGGATTTGAACTCTGTTCTTCATGACTCCAAGACCAGCATTGAATCCTTAGTGCAACATATATACTATTCAAAATACATATCTAGCCTCTTCAAAAAAGAGACAATGCATTTTTATATTCATCCATTCTTTAGAGCTCACACTGCATTCTACTTTCTCCATGAGGTGTCATCTTACAAAATACAATAAAGAATATCCTATCTCCCTTTGTACACCACAAAGTTCTCAATTTGTAACAACTGAGATCCTTTTTATGTTATTATGTAATATATCTACTTATGTAGGTATCATGTATTTCTATTATATATATGCTTCATGAAATAATTCTTTATTATCTAAATGCTGAATGTATCTCCCTAATTTCCTTCAATAGACACTTAATGGATATTTGTTGAATTTTCTTGAAAGTTACACTGTGGACACTAACAGAATCCTGGATATAGTAAATTAAAGATCACCAATGCTTTAAAAACAATAAAATGTAAAACATACTTGCTAACTAAATATAAAATATTATGTAAATTTTAATGGCAGTAATTTCAAAATTTTTGAAGTGTATTTTTAGTTATTTTGGGACACTGATTGTTACTGGCTTAAAAAACCAGTAAAGTAGTTCAGCAGAACAAACTAACAATTAAATAACAGAAATCGTTGAAGAACAAACAGTTGGATTCTATATTCAAATGTATGTTAAACTCAAAGACATTTTGGAAGTCATTTGCGAAGAAGTCTCTATTTGACAAGAACTTCTCAGAAAACTAGGGAGTAATCCAGACCACCATTCATATGGTTATCCAGTAGATGATCATAACATAAAAAATGTTATGACTTGAAGAGTAAGGTTACACTTTAAAGAGAGAGAGAGACAGAACACATCAGTGCCTTGGACAGTTGTGTTAAAGGAATAATCTTAACAAAGTAGTGATAATGGTTATCACTTAAGATAAAAGAAATAACTTTGATGACATGAAATTGGAAATTATTCACACTAACAACTTCAACACTAGTAAAATAAGAATGGAAGATGTTGATTGAGAAAAAAAAACTTTGAATCAAATATCTCTGATATGGGTGTTAAATTCAAGATCTAGAGCTAACAAATATATACAGGACTTTGAAGAGCTAGCTCCCCAATAGATATGATCAAAGGCTATTTAAAAAAAACATGTTATCAAATCAAGAATTTCAAATTACTAACAACTACATGAAAAAGTTCTCCAAATCCCCAGTAATAAAAAATGCAAATAAAAACACTACTTCACGTAAACTTCTACCTAGCATCCAGGAAGTTGAAAAATAAGACAAAATATGGAAATAGTCAATTTTGGAGTTGGGTTGTAATTTTTGTAATGTTGGTTTACAAAAAAAACAAAAACAAAAACAGTGCAGAATGCATTTTGTTCTGGCTGCTAATTTACTTACTTCTCAAATTAATTCACACGGGGTAATAGGAGGATACATGCCTAGATCTTCTGAAGTACATAATTTGAAGTACATATTTTCCTGTTATTTTATGACCAGACTTTAGCATCAGGGGTGAAAATTTTTAAATATGATAAGAGCCATGCCACTTCTGATAAGTGTCCTGGTATATATCAGTGACTTTTTTGGTGAATTATTATCATGAATACTACTGCAATAGTTTCTTGCAAGATGTTAATATCTGCAAACATATGTAGTATATTTAAAATAACTCTTTCCCATTGAAAAATAAGATGTAAAGGAACTCTTTCTAGAGTAAAAAATAGAATATATTAGATAATTCACTTTATATGTGAAGTTTTTTTACCAGTAAAGTATCAAGAATTCATATTTTATAAAAATTGAGAATAAAATAATAGAATAACTGATTTGTAAAATCCTACCATAACTATGAATCAAAGCACAAGCCTATACTGATAAATTCATTTGACTGTTTTATGGCAATGTTTTAACTGGTACCTTGATCCATACATAGTGAAATGCTTTTTACATCCTGTAAATCAAACCCTTTCAACATAGCCCTGAGTTTATTTATCTAAAGTGGGTGGAATAACTGTTATATGAAATCTTATTGAAATTTTCTTTAAAATAAAATATTAATTTTAGTGATTCTTTAAAGTCCAGATAGCATTATAACTTCTTATGTTACTTATTGTAAATGAAATGTTCATTTATAGAAAGTTAAGGATATGAATATTGCTACTGTTTCTATAAGAGTAAATGTGTACTATTAATTTCTTCTTAAATGAAAATTATCATTCCCCCCATTCAATCAGCAAGCAAATAAACATTTATTAATTTTGAGCACAACCATGAAGTAATGTTACAATTGTGATAAAGGGATTTCATATATGCTGGAGATGGAAAGCTCCACAAAACATGAATCGCCTCTATAAAAGTTATCAAACTGACCATCTATCCTCTGTTTGAAACCATTGAGTCATGTCCTTGGGAACAAAACCTCAAATTGCAGGATTCAAATTCAAAGGGACTTTGGAGGTCACTTGTTCCAACATATACTTCAAATTTAAGTCCTGGCAACAATATAACTAACCCCTGCTTGACATCCTTCAAAAAGGAATAATCAATTCCCTGCCAAGGTAACCCAGTTTTCTACAACTTCCTATCATCATTTTTAGTCCTGTCCTTTCAGACAAAGCAGAATAAGTTCAGTCCTTCTACCTCATAAAGAGGTGAGATAAGCACTAGTGCCTGACACTTAGTAGGTGCTATATAAATGTTTATTCCCTTTTCTCTCCTCTTTCCCTTAGAGTCATGTAGGTGGTATTGGAGATAAAGTAGTGGCCCTGAAATTAGGAGTTCCTGGGTTCAAAGCTTACCTCAGACTAGTGGCCCTGAAATTAGGAGTTCCTGGGTTCAAAGTTTACCTCAGACAAGTGACACTTACTAGCTGTGTGACCCAGAGCAAATTGCTTAATCCCAATTGCCTCAAAAATCTGGGGCCATCTCTACTCATCATGATGTATATCTTGCCACTCGACCCAAATAAACAAAATAAATCATTAGCATTTCTAAATAAAATGAAAAAAATGTCAAGTAGAAAGAGCTAGAAAGAGTAATATAATTTAAAGTAAGACCAGACAGACAATATAGAATTCTTAGAAGTCTACTAACAAGACAAATTCCAGAACTATATGAACAGAAATACAAAACACTTTTCATAAAAAGTCAGATATAAACAGAGAAATATCAATTGTTTATGGTTAGGATGAGTGATATAATAAAAATGGCAATTATACAAGATTATTTATTCATGGCCATAGCAATGTTCCAAAAATTATGGAGCTAGAAAAAATAATAAAATTCATCTGAAAGTATAAAATGTCTAGAACAGCAAGGGAATGAATGAAAAAAAAATTGTGAAAGAAAGTAGCTTAGCAGTGTCAGATATCAAACTGTATTACAAAGTGATAATCAAAAAAACAATCTACTACTGAATAAGAAATAGAGTGGTAGATCAATGGAATTTATTATGTACACAATAAACAATGGCAAAAGTTTATGGTAATCTAATGTTTGACAAACCTAAAGATCTAAGATTTTGGGATAAGAAAAAAATTACTATTTCACAAAAATTGCTAGGAAAACTGGAAAGCAATTTGGCAGAAACTAGGTATAAGCCAACATCTCACACCACATACTATGATAAAGTCAGAGAATAGATGATTTAGACATAAAGGGTGCTACCATAAGCAAATTAGGGGAGCGTGGAATATTTTACTTGTCAAATCTATGGAGAAGTGAAGAATTTATGACTAAATGAGAGAGAGAGGGGTGGGAAATGAGAACATTAGGGAATGTAAAATGGATAATTTTGAGTAAATTAAATTAAAAAGAAAAAGGTTTTCACAAACAAAACCAATACAGCCAAGAATACAAGAAAGTGAAAAATGAGGTGGTGGTGGAATTTACACCTAGTTTCTTTGACAAAAAGCTCATTTCTCAAATATAACTAAGACTTATTAAATTTATAATAATTATATTCATTCACTAATTAATAAATGGTCAGAGTATATGGACAGGCATTTTTTCAGAAGAAAAAACAATCAAAGCTATTAGAGTCATATGACAAGTGGATCTAAATCACAACTGATTAGAGAAATACAAATTAAAACAACTCTAAGGTATCACCTCACACCTATTAGATTGGCAAACATGACAGAAAACATGAACATGAGAGGTTGTGGAGGAAAAAAAATTGGAACACAAATTCATTATTGGCAGAGTTGTAAACTCTTCTGATCATTCTGAAATGTAATTTGAAACTATGACCAAAAGACTTTAAAACTTTGTTTAACATTTTACCCAACAATACCATTACTAGGTCTATATCACAAAGAGGTAAAAAAAAGAAATGTATCCTTATGTAGAAAATATTTGTAAGTAGCTTTTTTGTGGAATTGGAAAGATTTGGAAATCAATGGGATGTCCGTCAATTAGAGAATGACTGAACAAGTTTTGATACATGATCATGATGGAATACTATTGTGCTGTAAGAAATTATGAGCTGCATGGTTTCAGAAACACCTGTAGAGATTTAGATGGACTGATGCAAACTGAACTGAGCAAAACCAAGAGAAATTGTACACAGTAACATGAATATTGTATGATGATTAACTGTGAATGATTTCACTATTCTCAGCAATTCAGTGACCCAGGACAAATCTGAGGAATTATGATGGAAAAATGGAATACACTTCCAAAGGAAGAATTGATGGAGGCTGAATTCATATCAAAGCATATGTTTTAAATTTTCTTGTGTGTGTGTGTGTGTGTGTGCATTTTCTTTTGCAACATGGTTACTATGGAGATATGTTTTGCTTCAGTTTATATGAATAATCTATATCAAATTGCTTGCTTTCTCAAGGGGGAGAGAATTTAGAACTCAATTTTTTTTTATAAAAACACAAATGTTACATTTTTACATGCAATTGAGAAAAATAAAATTAAAAGAACACAAAAAGACATGGTGTCTTGTAATCCCAGAACTAATATTTAAGTGGGATATATGTGTTGGGGGGAGATGGAAGTATGTATATTGGAACAATAAAAATTAGAGAGTGATGGACGCAAAGGAGATAGATATCTGAATAGAGAACCTCAGGGATATTTCATTTATTCATTCACATATGTAGAATTCAGACAATTCTAGAAGCCCATCTAAAAAAATGTGTTAAATATATCATTAAATGAAGAAATGAATCTTTAAGAAAAGACAAAAAGATGATGATTTTTAAAACCTAGCCATAAAAATCCTTGACTTTGTCATTAAAACATGCAGAAACATTTTTAATCAATCTCTGTCCCCAGCTGCTCTGCAGAGCAAGATGGAAATTTTAAACTTACAATATTCTTAATCTAGGAACATTTATTAGAGCATAAATTCTTTGATGTCAGGAGAGTGCTTCTCATGAATCACAATTAACAAATGATCCAATGCTCTGAAGACTGCAATATTGGGAAATGATTTTCATAAATGAGTATCATGCTAAAAACCATAAAGCCACCCTTAGATAGCACACAATGGGGGAAAGCCTTTTTTAAAGCAAGTAGATGGAGGTCTTATAGGAATCTTATTGAGCCCAAGACAGGTGAAAGAAAAAAAAATAGAAAAACTCTTGAAACATCTTTATCCACTAATGACAGGCTTCATTTTCTCCCAGTAAATACTATTTCAAAATATCTTTTTTATATACTACAATTCCATAGAAATACTGCTTCAGGAAAAACAAACCCAGAATTCAATTGTCTCTGTTAAATAACGAAGGCTATCATTGATTTTCTTGACAATTAAAACCCATATATGTGAGTGAATGGATGATTGGAACCACAAAGTAAGAATACAAGAAAGGAGAATAGTATTATCTGGAAATTACTGGTGAAAAATAAATGTCCTCTAACACATCAGAAAGCTAAATGCCAACTGGTAGATTAAAACCTATCCGTACATTTTGAAAATCTAACTTTGACCATTATCCTTGATCTCAAAGTTTATCTTGAGGTAAGGACAACAAGACAATGGGATGGATTAAGTGTTTCAACAAGTACTGAGTGTAAGGTCCTGGTTTGGGTAATACTTCAGTATCCACAGAGTTTATGTAATTTGGGGAATTGGATATAAAATATAGAAATTGTAAGAACTATCCTGTGATCTAAGAGGAATCATATATTTTCAATATTATGTGACAAAATATTGACTATATATATAATAAGTATATATATATATATATAAGTATATATATGTATGGGTGTGTATATATACATACATTTAGCAGTAGCAACAATAGCTACTATTTATATCATGCTTTAAAAATACCTAATGTGATCCTCACAACAACCCCAGGGGTTAGCTGTTAATTTTATCCTCATTTTGTGGATGAGGGTATGGAGACAAAAGGAAATTAAGTGACTTGAGTAAGGTCACACAGATAGTAATTGCCTGTTGGTTATAAATTCAGGTGTCCTTGATTCTAGAACCAATATGCTATCCACGTTTTCACCTAGTTAATGGAAACACTTTTTCAAGGCAAGTGTGAAAGAAAATTAAAATATATATATTTCTGTATGTCTGTCTCTATATATCATATATAGTTGGCCTACTAAGATGGAAAAGGAAACTATTTTTTTTTTCTCATCCTGTCCTAAGTCCAATGTTTCTTTTATTCAGACAACAATTTAACATAAGATCATGAACTGACAGCTGGAAGGGCTACTCAGTTCAAGTAATGTAACCTCAAAGAGGTTGAGATACTTAAATAATAGATAATTGTCTTAAACATTCTTAAACATCTCATTTCTCTCATTCATTGCACTATGTAACTAATAATAATCATAATATTATAGTTATAATGAGAATTTTTATATCACTGTAAGTTTTGCAAAGCATTTTATATGTTTCCCATTTGACCCTCACAACAACCCTGTGTTAGATGCTATTATTATCCCCATTTTGCAGATGAGGAAACTGAGATTGAGAGAGGTTAACTGACTTGCTCAAAGTCACATAATTAATATGTCCAATATAGGACTTGAATTCAGATCTTCCTGACACAAATTCTAACATTCTCTCTATAATACTTTATAACTGAGAGGGTTTAGGGAGAGTAGAAGAAAATCCTTATATTCAATGAGATTTCTGAATGATCTGAGGATTTCTGTGTGCTTTTAAAATAAGGGTAAGATCCATTTCTGATGATTAATCTTTTTTTTCCCCTTTTTTTCCCCTTGGAAACTCAGCTTAGGAATAAGGAAAACTCATCTAGCCAACTCTCTTGAGCTAGCTGGCAGAGAGGTTAGAATTAGATAGAGTCAATGGAAAATAGGCTTAACAATTTCATGAATCAATGACAGGAAAGCAAGTGAACAGGAAGTGGAGAATCAAAGTGGTTTTGTTTTTAAATTACCAAACAAACATTTTTTTGGTAATACGCTTTTGCTGACATTACTGGACACAGTTCTTAAAGGCCATAAAGCTGCTGTTTATGTTTCATAATAAAATCACAAAATAGACATGTAGTGGAGATTTTACTTCAGTTCCAGCCGAGAAGTACATTTTGTTTCTTTCTTTTTCCCATTTTAAAATCAATTTGAGGTGGCTGTGCTGATGGTAGTGGTTCTGTATGGCAGGCTTGGGAATCAGGATTATTGGTTCTTAACTTTTCAGAAGGCAGATATGAGGTATTTTAATTAATTTGAGCTACTTTTAAAAATGCACAATGAAGGGTCAAGTTATTCAAGATTGGGGCAGCTTGGTGACTCAGTAGATAGAGCACTGGGCCTAGAATCAGCAAGACCAGTGATCAAATCTGACCTCAAACACTTATTAGCTATGTGATCCTGAGCAATTCACTTAACCCCTTCCTGCATAAAACTGGAGAAGGAAATGGTAAACCATTCCAGTATTTCTGCCAAGAAAACCCTATGGAAAGTTGGTCTATGAGGTCATGAAGAGTCAGATATAAGCAAATGACTAAACAACATTCAAGGTAAATTTGAGAGGGGTTTCTAGAAAGAGCTTCATGTTTTACCATTTATTTTCCTCAAATAGACATACTTTCATCATCCATTCATTCATTTAATTCAATAATTTGGAAAAAAACACCACAAATTTAAGTGCATACCTTTGTATGCGCATTGTACAAGAGCTGAGTGTGAGATACAAAACCTAGGCTATGCCCTTTAGAACCTTCTAATCTAATAGGAAAATTATTAATTCATTGTAACACAAATAAATACATGACAACACCATGGTAGGATCCAGGGATACAAATACAAAGTGAGCCAGTCCCTAGACTTAAGGAACATAACATTCTGCTACAAAAATACAATTGATTCATAAAAATATAAATCAAGGATATAGAAAAAAATAGTTACAGAGTAATGAGGGAGAATTAGCAATGGGTAAAACAGGAAGAGCCTCTCAAAAGAGGTAGGATGTCAACTGAAGCTTGAAGAAACTAGGGATTCCCTGCGGTAGAGGAGAGGAGGGACAATATTTTTAGAATGGGAGCAAATTTATGCAAACATATAATAGAAAAAGATGGGTTGCTGTATTTGGGGAATAAGAAGAAGGCCAATTAGTCTAGTGAATAGAATATGTGAAGGAGAGTGGTGCATTCTAGGAAGTGCAGTGGTGCAGTCTAGGAAGGAAGACTGAAGCCAGACTGTTAGTTGAACAGTGTATTGGTAATCAAGATTATCATGTAGCCATTAACAGAAATAGGGACATAAGGAGGAGTATCTGAAATGGGAGGCCATCATTAATCACAAATGTCTGACATTTCATAATAAAAAGTAGCATGTATACCAAGAATAGTGTAATAGAAGGTAAGAACCATAATACTATTTCCAATTACTTCAAAAGCTTATAGATATAGTATTAGGAACATCAAGACTTTCTACAAAAGGACTCTGAGTTATAATTGGTGACTCCAGTAATTCCCTTCCCCATTACTACAGTTATCCCTTCCACACTGTCTTTCCCCATTATGGTTTTGATATATCATGAATCAGCATAAGAAATTAAATGGAAGTTGTGCAGGAGTTTTATGGAAGTTGCAGATGACACATAAAGGCCAGCATATGACACAGAAAATGTTTAGAAACTCAGAATTGCATAAAATATATGAATAGTATTGTATAATAAATATATTTTATCTTTTGATACTGTAATAATTCATACTTCTCTAGTATAAAGTACATTTAAAAATTAGTTTGCTATTGCTATAGATGACAGTTTTGGGTAATCATATTTTACTTTATTAATATTATATACCAGTAAAGAACTGACTACAACTCTCTGTAACTTCTCATGGTCTCAGGCCACTTGGTAGAGTAAGCAGGGAGAATGCTTCAGCATGGCAGTTAGCTTGAGCAGGAGAAAATCCCTAAATTATTCTAAGAGAGCTCATACTGCCTGCAAAGGATTTTTATCCTCTTTTGATAGAGGTGGGTCATTTTACATTGATCAAAGCTAATTGGTTAGCATCATTCAATTCCATTGGTTGAAATTATTTGAAGGTGGTCTAAATTAAAATGAACTCTACATCTGGGAAAAAATGCAAAAGACCCCCCCTGAAGTTGCTCAAGGCAAAGTTCATCATCTAGGCGATATTAGATCCCATCTGTCCTTCACAGAGGTAGACAAAAGAGCCTATCTCCATTTCTTTTGTTCTCTTGGGTTTGTCCCAAATAAGATTTGCTGAAGTTTCACAAGAACTGGACTTTCTTGAGTGGGGGTAGTGGTGGAGAAAGCACTGAGAAACTGATCCCTGGCTACCCCAAGAAATAAATTATTAATAATTATTTTCTCACTACAGGAAGGGCCCAAAAATTTTATGTGGATTTTTGCCAATCATGGGAATGTTGTACCCCTAACCCCCACGATGTAGAAGGAATAACTTTATTATATTTTGTTGATTTAAACAATAGCTTAAAATCAGACTTTTCATAGACTATTAAAACATTCTGACTTGCCCAAGATCACACAACTTTCAAACATCAAAGATGTGATTTTTATCCAACTCCTACAAATCCAAAGCTCATGTTCTTTACCCTGTACTATGTTGTCTCTCAAAAATACCCTGCTGTCTATCTGCAAATACATGGCACTTTCACTGAAACTTCCATCTACTGGCCTGATACATTGAATGTCTTGCCTTTTAGGAGAGGTGTGAGAAAAAAATTATTAATAATGGTTTCTTGGAGAGACACAGGGACCCATTCTTAGTCCACTTTCTCTTCTCCACATTTCAGAAGTCAAGGCAAGTCCAAGGAATGGAGATAAGATCCTTTGAGTCTAGGCCAGTGAATTAAGGTGATTAAAACCACACCTATCTGAATGTGTCTTTACCCTCAGGGGGTCTCCAATTAGAGAGCTCATTTTAATATGGACCACCCTAAAGTCACATCAACCAATGGAATTGAAAGACACTGACCAATTAGCTTTGAGATCAATGTGTAGCAACATACCTCTATCCAAAGAGGTTAAAAGTCAGGAACACAGGAGGCTTCTGACCAGTGTGTTCTTGGGAATCACTTTTGGTCTGGGGCCATGTGCTCTCTTAAAGATAATATGGCACTGGGGTATTTTCTGCCTATGTTAAATGTCATGTGGTCAATTCTTTACTAACATTTAAAATACTTTAATAATAAATACTTACAGCCTAAATGGATGCAATAGCCATTAATTTATAAGTAGCAATATTTTAGAAAAAGCCAATCTGGCCCCCAATAATTTAGCTAAAAACAGTCAGGTCCCCAATAATTTAATTAACTCAGGTGAGATTCATACAAAATTTCTCATAATCTGCATTTAACTATTCCATCTTATCCTGTGCCAGATGCTTAAAGAGGGAAAAAATAAACAAACATTTTTAAGGAATTGCGCTTACTCAGTTCAGAGTCCAGATATACTGAGTTACTTCAAAGAACAGTTTCATTTAAGGTAAAGTCGGTACTCCACAAAGTTAGGATAGCAGTCCCTCAAAATGAAAATCTCTACCTTTTGGAATGACTACTTGGAAAGTCTGAGTGTCAGGAAATATACCACAGAAGAAAACAATATACCTAGATATAGGCTTTCTTAATGATTTTCAGACTTGTGTTTGATTTAAATCATTAATCTTCAGTTGTATAATGCCACCAAGGTTCCATCTACATTTATCACAGATGATATAAATCCAGAAAGCTTGTACCATAATCTCCAATGCCATTTTTTTTAAAACAGACTCTCTCGTTATTTAGAGGCAACACCTACATTTCATAGAAGTATCAGGATATAGTTAGTGACTTCAAAAGCTCTATGAATAGGTTGCATAATTTTCAGACATCAGCACAATTTTAAAGCTCATTAAGTAGCCTATGAGCATAATCATTGTTCTTTTTATAAACAAGCACTGCAGAACATTAAACAGAGGGAAATTGAGGAGACTTTCTGCTCTTTGATTTTAATGACAATTTGTATTTCTTGGGAAGGGGTTAGATGGGGCTTTGGAAAGTCCAACTCTGGACCTTGATAAATATAGTCTTTATCTGCTTAAGCCTAAGGTTCCAATGATTTTGAAGGAATTGCTGAATCAGTGAAACAGATTCACTTAAATGTTTTCACATTGGGTCAATCAAATCATTTTGTTTTGACAGTGTGTATACACGCTTTCCAAGTAGGCTATGTATAGCTTCAATTTGGCTGGTTAGTTGAGTTTCCTTTAATGCCAAAACTGCCTGGTAGCATAAATATTTCTTTCCAATGACATTAGGAAATCAAAAACTGTATTATTTTCCTCTTTAAAAGAGTCTATGAATTAAGTCTTCTAACCACTGGCAGACCTAAAGCAACCCAGTTGCTGATCTGGTACAGTTTTTGGTAGGTGATAATAAAAATAAAAATAAAAACAACAACAACAAAATAATATTATAGCTAATATTTATATATGCTACTATGTGTCAAACATTGTGCTAAGTTCTTTACCATTATTATCTCTTTTTATCCTCAAAACAAATCTGAGAGGTAGGTGCTATTAGTATCCCCATTTTTACTGATGAGGAAATTGAGGCAAATAGAGGTTAAATACCTTGCACAGGGTTACACAGCTAGTAACTGTCTGCAGCTGAATTTGAACTCAGGAATTCCTGACTCCAGGACCAAATTTCTATCTGTTGTATAGCTTAGCAATCCCAACAATAAGAAAGAGAATTAGCAGTTATATAGTTTTTAAAATTTTGTAAAGAGCTGTAAAAATGATACTTGATCCTCAAAACTCTGGGCTTAAAAAAAACTATTATTACAGATTAGGAAACTGAGGTAGGCAGAGGTTAAATGACTTTTCCAGGGT
This sequence comes from Dromiciops gliroides, assembly GCF_019393635.1. Taxonomy (NCBI): domain Eukaryota; kingdom Metazoa; phylum Chordata; class Mammalia; order Microbiotheria; family Microbiotheriidae; genus Dromiciops; species Dromiciops gliroides. The sequence goes on along the minus strand of NC_057865.1, from coordinate 57,941,124 downwards.
CTTATATCTACTAAGTATCTGAGGCAGGATTTGAACTCAGTTGTTTATTCAGTTGTTACTCTAGGTGCTGTAGACTTTCCACTGTACCCACATACCTGCTTCTAGGGCACTAAGGAAAAGAAGCTAGAAATTTTACACTTCTAATCTATTCAATTCCAGTAGTATATGCATCCTCACAGCTGAAGAAATTTTTGAGACAAACAAAATCTCCCAAAATGACTTTTATAAATTGAGTATAGAATTCTTAACAATAACCCTAAAGATATAAAACAGATGAATTTTCCTTCAAATAGGATGGAATTAGATAACCTTTTCTGGGCTCAGTTGGATCATCCCTGAAGGAAGGCATCCAAGCTTTTTTCATTCTAAACCAAGCCGAGAAATAAAAGGGGAACTGAATCCAGGTACCGTTTTGCTGATCAGAGGAATGCTGATGCTACCTGCTGCTCCACTTCCCATGAAGATGTAGGGGAAAATCAAAGGAATAGGTTGCTGTGTGTATGTATGTAGGTGTTTATGTTCATGTGCACATCTGACTGCATGTTCATGGGGATGTGTGTGTACATTGTGTTGAGTCCTAGGGACAAAAACCACAAAAGGTATCTACTCCTTGCCCTCGGAAGTTTATATTCAACTGTGAGAGTTAATGTGCATAAATAATTAGAGACAGTATATAGCAATAGGGATTAAACATATTACTTCATTGGTAGGGTCAGTAGGGTCAAACACAAATAGAATCAGAGGTCACTAATCCATCCCTGCCAGGCGCATAATGACTTAGCTGTAAAATGTAACATCTATGTTTTATTTATTTGGTTAAATATTTCCTAATTATATTTACATGAGCTTCTCCTTGCTGCACAGGCCTCTGTGGGTCTTCTATTGGACACCTGTAGTACAGGGAATTCTTAGATGAGTAAATTCCCTTTTCTAGTATTTGTATTAGCACCTCCTGTGCAACTTCTAGTAGGTGTTTTTACCCATTTTGTGTCATCAGTCCTGCAGATGACTGCAACAGCTACCTCAGAGTCACAGAGATCAAATAAGCTATCATTTAATTTTGGTGATGATGGTAATGGTAAAGGTGATGATAATGCTGATGACAAAGATGATAATTACTGACATGGTTTCACTGGTATAGGGAAACTGTGTAAAGAGTTTCTTTCACCAAATAAGATCAGCATCTGCTCTGCACCTTTTAGTCTTGGGCAATTGCTTGGGGACAATGAGAGGTTAAGTGACTTGACCAGGCATTCATGCATGTCAGCATGTATATAGGCATGTGCCAGAGGCAGAATTTTCACCCAGGTCTTCCTGAATCTATTTCCACTCCTCAAAGCTGCCACTCTGAATTATTGCAGGATTCAGAGGTGTCTTGAGGAGTCTCATTGTTTAAATGGCTTCTGCCACATTTTAAAGATTAACATTATCTCTTGTACAGAGAAACTTTATACTAAAACATAACTTTTCAAAGCACAAATCTATGAAGTCAACAGAATTATGGGAAATTAGAAAAATGTCTATAAGATACAACTACAACACAGTTAAAGTTCTTTGTAAATTTTATGTAACAGAGTTCAACACAGGCCCTAGTCAACTACAATTAGTCATCTTTATAGGTAGGAAAAATTTACCCCAAAAATATAATTCATATTTGCCAATGCTTCAGTCAAGTATGGTCCAGTGCTTTTTAGGTCATGAATAATACTGAAAAATTTTAAGGAAATGTAAAGGGATACTCTAAGTCATTTTAAATACCAAAAAAAAAGAATCTCATCTATTCAGATGAAAAAGCAAAAACATTACACACATAATACCCTATGCAATGTACTCAAAAATTTCTCTATATTATTTTGCTAATGATTATTTCATTTTAATTTGGCATACAAAAAAATGTCCAAGACCAGTCATGGAAAAATACCTTATTTAATCTGTCAATATTTCTTATACAAGAATTAAAAAGCAACAACAACAACAAAAAAAAAACCCAAACCTCACCTTGCAAGACTGTATATGTAAGGACTATAATCATTAACTATGCAGCTAGATGGCACAGTATACCAGGCCTACAGTCAGAAAAAACTGAGATCAAATCTGGCCTTTTACTAGCTGTGTGACCCAGGGAAAAGTTGCTTAACTCTGTTTGCCTCACTTTCCCCATATGTATTTTTTTTTGGTAGGGCAATTGGGGTTAAGTGATTTGCCCAGGGTCACACAGCTACTAAGTGTTAAGTGTCTGAGGCTGGATTTGAGCTCAGTTCCTCCTGAATGCAGGGCTGGTGCTCTATCCATTGAACAACCTAGCTGCCCCCTAGTTTCCCCATATGTAAATGAGCTGGAGAAACAAATGACAAACCACTCAAGTATTTTTTGCCAAGAAAAACAAAAATGGGATCACAAAGAGTTGGAAATGACTCAACAATAATAATCGCTGACAAGTGTCCTCCTTTTAAAACACAGAGGGGTGTCTGCAGAGAAAATGAGAATGATCTATATACATTTCCATGCAGGTGTGTTGCATGTGTGTGTGTGTGTGTGTGTGTGTGTGTGTGTGTGCGCGCGCGCCCACTTCCATCCCATCATGACCACCATACAGAGCAATATATTCTCATCCATACCATTTTTCCCCATTATATGTAGACATGATTAATGAGATTCATACTTTATAGAATCTATATAGCTAAACTTATCAACGAAAGAGGTTCTCATCTCCTTCCAGAAACAAGACAAATAACAATAGTTTAAGCAGCAGCTTTAAGAACCCTGAAAGTCTGACTAAGGTTCTATCACCAAACTACCATTCCACCACCAAGGCAGATAAGAAAGCACACTCCCCCAAATAATTCTTACTGAAGCAGTATGTGCCTGCTAAAAGGGCAGTAGATTAAGACCAAAAGAACCCAAATTCATGTAATATATAGAATGATGGATTTGGAGTGAGGAAGACTGATTCCAATCTCAGACAATTACTAGCTATGTAGTTTTAGGCAACTAAAACAAAAATCAATGTCTTAGTTTTCCTATGTCTAAAATGGGGATAATTTTATTATCTACCTCCCATGTTTGTTTTAAGGATATGGTAAGATGTGCAAAGTGTTTTGTAAATGTTAAAGGACTATATAAATGCTAGCTATTATTATTACTAGTATTATTTTATATGGTTTAATTCTCAAAGCTCCCCTGAGATGTTTAATTAAATATTACCGTAACCTTACTGAGGATGGTATGAATGGAGACATGATTGCACTAAATGACCTTAACCAAATTAAATAAAAGATCAGTCAGAAAGGAGCCCACACAAGTCAGGAAGTGTTCTTTTGCTGCAGGATCCCACTTTCTCTTCAATCGCAAGAAAAAGAAAAAAAAAAGAAAGCTTGAATGTACTTTTGTGTCAAGCTGACCAAAAATGACCATATCTTAATACTTCGCTTTTACATTCTTCATTGAGACTTTTGCAATATTACCTGATAAAACCATCTTAGAGAAAACAATTTTTTTGTTGTTTATTTGTTTGTTTTGCCGGGCAGGGAGGGTTAAGTGACTTGCTCAGGGTCACACAGGTAGTAATTGTCAAGTGTCTGAGGACAGATTTGAACTCAGGTCCTCCCAAATCCAGGGCCCCTGCTTTATCCACTGTGCCATCTAGCTGCCCCCAGAGAAAACAATTCTTAAAGGGTTTATCCTTCAAGAAGAATATTGATAAACAAAAAAATTCCTTGGATTAACTGCAACAAGAGTCATTAAAAAATAATAATAATTCATTGAATTAAATTCCCTGCCCCAGGAACAAGTGTATGAAATCCCTATGTTGTTGTACTCACTGATAAATCCCTCTCCTTCTTCATTCCTTTGCTTTTAAAGTTTATTTAATCTTTATTGTAAAACCCAGATAAAGGAAACCATCAGCAGATTAATCCTTCTGGCCCTGGGTCAGAATTAATCCACATGACTTTTGGCATGCTAAAGTCTTTAAAAAATGAATAATTAAAACAACTAGGGAGAAAGATATATATATATATATATATATATACATATACATATATATATACACATATATATACATATATATACATATATATATATATAGAGAGAGAGAGTCATGAAAATGACAATATATCAAAGATAATTTTACCTTTTTAAAAATAAAGAACAACTTAATAAATAGTATTATTGTGAATGGTTAGACATACTATTGAGTAAATACAAGAGGACTCTAAGTTGATCACCTGTCAGGTAGTCAACAAACATTTGTTAAGATCTTCCAAGTGCCAGACACTGTGCTCAGTGCTAGAAATACAAATACTAGTAGAAATAAGCTCCTTTTCTCTAGGAGTTTGCATTCTAAATGAGGAAGATAACCAATAAAAGGAAGCTGAAAAGGATGGGCTGGGGATTAAGAAAGGTAGCCCGAAGGGGTGGGGATGGTAGAGGAAAACTGTTGGGGTGTGGCTTCAAGAGGAATGAGATCTGGCTGCCCTGGGCACCCTGCAGAGATGAAGGATACTTTCAATGCACAAATTCCTATACTGGAGTGAAGTAGAATAGTAGACTATAGGAAAATTAGCAAATTTAGCTTCCTTTTCTTCTTATTCCAGATCTCTGAAGAATCCATAAAATTATTCCAGTTTCCTTACAAAGACTAGGAGGTTTCTATATAGTTGCATGGAAGATCAGGGAAGGGGATTCAGGCAAACATGTAGTCATTGTATGGGTGCCTTTAACCAACACTCTCAGGGAACAGTATAGCTCTGTGCAAAGAGTGACAGATTTAAAGCTCAATGAAAAAAACATTCCAAAACTTGGAGGACTGACAACAGTTCCTGTATCAAATGATGTTCTAGAGTCCCAAACTAAGAATTAGGAAAACAAACAGACTTTTAGAATATAAGTTTTTTGTTTGTTTGTTTTAAACTGGAGGATTAGTGTAGGCCTTTTGAACCCAAGCTACTCTGTTACTGCGGACTTACCCACAGTAAATACTGTTTTCATTCTAGGAGAAACTGGATGTGTGGAGCCTTGAGAAAACCACTCCATTTAGAAGAGAATAGCAAACACAGTAAAAGGAAACATGTTACATGAGGACCAGCCTTTTATTAAAGTTGTTTATAGTCATTCATTCATTTTGGAAAACAATCAAAAAAGATAACCTGAGGGAAACAGGATGACTAATACTAAAAATAGAATAAAAGTTTAAAAAAGAAGGATTAAGTGCTAAAGAAGACAGGCTTATTTGGTTTAAGATGAAAAACAGATGAAAAAGTCAAATGTCAGTCTAACATAGGGAAGATCTTTCTAAGATGAGTTGTCCCAAAATGGAAATGCAATGTAAGGTAGCATTCTTCTCATTCCCAGCATTATTCAGAGAGTAGCTGAAATTTCTATGAGTATTATTCTGCTGTGGGGATTCTTGTACTGAATGCACAAGAATAGATGACAGCATCTTCCATTATTATTATTCCTTGTCCTATGAGGACAGAGACAGAAAGAGACCAAGATCCACCCTAACCCCAGAGTCTAGCCTCACCTAAGCAGTTATTACTACAGGCAGTTGACTCATTGAGGTCAATTTTACGTTTCCTTATCATAGGCTACCCAGGAATTCCTTTCTCTTGTTAACTCTTTGACATGATACTATCTTTGGAAGGAGAAAAATGAATCAACTTATATAACAAGGCATTTAATGTGTAAGGGGCTAAAATTCTAGCTAGTCTGTCTAAAATATATAATGAGTGGTCACCAATAAATTAGAAGCTTTAAAAAGAGTTTAGACTTTTAAGCATTTATTAAGGAGAATAAGAATTTGGTGAAGAGAGAGAAAGAGGCCTAGATGCCTACATCTATCTATCTCAGGGAGCACTCATTTTAGCTCTGCTCTCCAGGAGAATCCTCACAAAAGAGTGAGCCACACCTCCTTCATCCCACAAGCCTCCTGTGAAACTGGCCACATCCCATCCACATGCACACACCTCTCTAAGCTAATTGGCTGGTAGCCTTGATTGACGGTACCCACGAGCAAATGTCACTTCCTGACACCAAGGAAAGCCGCATGGCTTGCCCTCAGATACCTTCTTCTCACAGTGGAGCTTTTCTACAGTAACTCTCCAGCAGGTGGCGTCATTCCAATTGTTACAAATGAGAGGAATTCCAAAAGATGAAAAAAAGGAACTCTTCGGTTCAAGTGTTCCTATATGAGCATCCTATGTGAAAAGAAAAGCATAAAATCTTGAACCTAGAAGCAGGAAGCTCTGGGTTTGGATCTTGACTCAGAAACTTATTAGATGTGTGAAAATAGGTAAGTCATTTAACTTCTTTAAAGGATGAAAAATGCAAAGGCACTGCATTTGGAGCAAAAGTAAATCAGTGGGAGCAGCCAGGTGGTGCAGTGGCTAAAGTCCCAGCCCTGGATTCAGGAGGACCTGAGTTCAAATCTGGCCTCAGACACTTGCCACTTACTGGCTGTGTGACTCTGGGCATGTCACTTAACCCTCATTGCCCTAGGGGAAAACAAAAGTAAATCAGATGATTTGGTTTCAAATCAAATCCTGACTGTTATTTACTACCTGTGTGATATTAAGTGACTTAATTACTCTGTGCCTTACTTATTCATCTCTAAAAGGAGAGCTTTGAATTAGATACTGTGGGCAGTCCCTTTCAACTCTAAATGACCCTAAGCATTTTTTCCCCATTGAAAGAGAAATAGAAGATGACACATTTCTATTGAATTTTATACAAAAATATTTTATGTTGCTTCAAATCCTCCTAAAGTTATCTTGTTTTCCAAGGAAATCTAAAATAACTCAGTATTTGAGAACTAAAAATGACTACTTAAGAAATATCATTGTTTATATTATGACATCCTCATGTCATTAACACACACTTTGAAAATGTCACCCATCATCTCTGTAAACTTTTTCTCTATATTGACCAATGGATTTAATTATGATGAAATCGTACATTGCTACAATTCACAAATGTTGAAATATTCAAGAAGAAAAATAATTTCAGTAGTTTAAAAAATATTAGATTAAAGTCAAAGCTTTTATAATCATTTTTGAGCTTTTATTTTTTATATAATGTGTTTATTTTTCTTCTTATTTCTATTGTTCTCCATCTTTAGATTAATTTTTCTTGTTTTCCACTATGAAGAATTTAGTATTTCAGATGAGTACTCGAATCTTAAGTAATTCTAAAATGTGTAAGCACTTAAGGTTTTAAAGTAAAATAATGAATGAATATAAAAATCACTTGTTGCTTTCAGTTTGGTAAAGAAAATTTCTTAATTGACCATTTCTATGATGGTAAATAATAAATATTCATATTGAGTCAACAGAATTCAATTCAATAAATGTGTCATATGCTTATTCTATCATCAGACACTATTAGACATAAAGTATACAAAGACAAAAATAAAATAGTCCTGACCTCTAACCTCAAGGAATTTAAATTCTACTGAGAAAATATAATACAGACACAAATATGCAGTTAAACAATCATTTGGAATTGGAGTGAGTTCTGACCCAAATGGCAGCAGGGAAGGCTTCATAGAAGAAGTAGAATTTGAGACCGGCTTTGATATACACTAAGGAATGCATAAGTTAAAGCAACAGCACAGAATCCTAGGCATGAGAGCAGGAAATAAAGAAAGGGGAATCATTTGAATGTATCGACATTAGAGCAGTATTGTTAAATGTCTAGTATAGCTAGATTTTTCTTGAGGTATCAAGAATTATAATCTACTTGTATTATGGATATTAAAATAGAATAACTAAAAGAGAATCAAACTATGTTTGTCTTTGTATCACTCATCCTGGCCAAATTTTTTATTTATCAGTATACAAAACAGCAACTATTTTTTAAAAGACACAGAAAATAGGGGCAGCTAGGTGGCATAGTGGATAAAGCACTGGCCTTGGATTCAGGAGTACCTGGAGTACCCAAGTTCAAATCCAGCCTCAGACACTTGACACATAACTAGTTGTGTGACCCTGGGCAAGTCACTTAACCCTCATTGCCCTGCAAAAATTAAAAATAAAAAGACACAGAAAATATGGTCATATGATATAGTGGTTATAATAAGTCTGACAGTCAGATATAGATTCTATTTACAACTGTGGTCATTAATTTGTTATGTGATGGTAATAAATCTACTCTTAGATTGCATTATAAAGGAGCTGCCATAATATGAAGAAAAATCTTTGTTTATAGATTCATGAGGATTTTGGTAGATTAAGATATAACATTTAAAATGTTTTGAGTTCTTCACTGATATATAGCAAAGATTCTGTCATATTCAATTAGTCAAAAGACCATCAGAATAATCCAAAGGTTATAATAGGTCTTTAGCAAAATTGGTTTCATAGCCATAGTTAGTTTCTAGGCTTATAAATATGAAGAAGATGCCCTGGTTGGGCATAGAAAAGATAAGGACAGAAACAGTGTAAGTCATACATTCTTTTCTCGTAATTTGAGTTAGTCATTTTGTCCTGGAAATTTCTCTCTAAGCTTGTCTTAAAAAAAAGAATGAGCTTAATTTCCCCATATTTTGAAGGGCATACAAGTTCAAGTTTATGGAATTATGTGCAATACAAGAAAAACTAAAAGCCCCTGGGCACCCACACTAAAAGTGACTTACTTCTCCTGACATTTACTCTAACCTTGATCATATGTACTGCAATGTGTTCATAAGCCCATAAGGGTAATAGTCAACATTTGTTATAACTTTAGCACTGTCTATGAAATGGATGTGCAAGTATGCACAAAGCTGTTCTGAATTCACTCACTGTCAAGTGCAATGGGGTTAAGCTATTATTATGTATAGTATACTTTGGATTAATTCTGTAGAATGTAGTGATTTGCTTAAATCCACAACACTTTCAAAGCACTTGCTGCCCTTCAAATTTCAGGAAGACAAGGATCCCTTTCATAACTACAACTCCACATTTTCATTTAACTTTAGTCGCTATAGCAATTTATATCAGTCTTACCCTTTTCTGAGTACAAAAATCATTAACCTATTGTTGCCTTAGCCATGGTTAGGTGGTCAGTCTTCCTGAGAGCTGTCACCTTCTCCAGTGTTGTCTGCTGGAAGCAAGGCTCCAGGATTAGCAGACTGATTACATGATGGGGGTGGGGGGGAGGGGAAAGAGGTTTAACCATTGGGACCCCATGATCAATCAAAATAGCTAGGGACAAATGAGTGTACCCATGTAAAAAATAACAGCACAAAACTCAGGAGCAGAATAACTATTTGTGGCTCAAAAATATAGATTTCCAAGACATTAGCAAGGTGATCTAGGGAAATGTATCCACAGTAGTTTGGAAGATCAATTTACTATGTTCATTTAGTTGGGAGTATCTTCAGACTTTTAGGTTGGGTGAGTGGAGTTAATTCCCTGATGGATCACTATTAAGGTTCTTAGTAATTTACTTTTTTATTCTCCAAAAGAGACAATAACTATCCCACAGAACCCTGAATATGGGGAATTAATGTTTGAGTGGCTAGGGACTAAAGCTATCTAACCTATTTAACCTACTATTGATCAGGTAAGAAGAAGGACCAATTTTAAACTTCAAAGAACTCTTCTCCCAATGATACTGCTATTAGCTTTATGCTACATAAATATTAAAGGAAAGGGAAAAAAAGGACAAACATACATTTATATATAAAAACAAAAAAGACAGATATAGAAATGTCCAAATATATACCCATACACACACATAAATGTGTGTGTGTGTGTGTGTGTATATACACATACATATATATATACATATATATGTGTGTGTGTGTGTGTGTATGCAACACACTCATTTTTGTAATATCAAAGAACTGAAAACTAAGAGATTCATGACCAAATGGGAAATAGCTAAACAAATAATACTTTGAAATGGGTAATTGAATATTACTGTGCCATATGAAATGATGAAAGACACAGTTTCAGAGAAACCTGTGGAGAATTGTGTGAATTAATGCAGAGTGAATTGAACAGAACCAGAAAAAATAGATAATAACAAAATATGACACTTGAAAACTTTATGGATTTGCAAAACTTTTGCAATGAACAATGGTCTGTGCAAAGACCAACTATGTCTCCAGAGAAACAATGATGAAGCATGTTACCTACCTCCTAAAAGAGAGATGATGGATTCAAGGTTCAGAATATGACAGGTATTTTGAGATCCAGATAATTTGGAAATTTTCTTTGCTTGACTCTGAATATTAGGATTTATCTTTTTAATTTTTTTCCAATTTGGGAGTTGGGGTGGGGAGAAAAAAGTAAAGTGGCCAAAAAGAAATAATATTTTTTGATAAATACTTGAAACATAGAGGAGGAAAAAGAAATGAATAAGGAAAGCCAGAAAGAATCCAAGACAAACATGTTATTGGTTAGTCAATTTAGTCATATTTGACTCTTCATGATCCCATTTGGGGGTTTCTTGGAAAAGATAAGAGAGCGGTTTGTCATTTCCTTCTCTTGCTCATTTTACAAATGAGGAAACTGAAGCAAACAAGGTTAAGTGACCTGTCCAGGATCACACAGCTAGTAAATGACTGAGGCCAGATTTGAACTCGGGAAGATGAGTCTTCCTGACCCCAGGCCCAGTGTTCTATCCACTGTATCATTTAGTACACTACAGTTTTGTTTTGTTTTGTTTTTAGTTTGAACTCAGGTACTCCTGACTCCAGGGCTGGTGCTTTATCCACTGTGCCACCTAGCTGCCCCCAGTACATTACAGTTTTAAAAGTTACATGTTGAATTTATAAAGAAAATTTAAAATAAAAAGTTGTACATGATGGAGATCTATAGTTTTAAGTCAAATTCTCTTTTTCTTTTAAAGTTTGTGTGTGTGCATGTATGTATGTGTATGTATATACTTCTAGATTTATGAAAATCTTCATTTTAGTGTATTATGGGCAGAAAAATATATTTTTTAAATAACAATAAAAGGAACACAAGGTTTTAGAGGTTACTTAAGGAGTGAGGAGATAATTTTCTTTCAGTAAATACATTTCCTTTTTTAGTCTTACACAATTACTCTGCTCTAAGCTTAATAGTTAACATTTATATAATGGTTTAAGGTTTGCAGAACCCTCACCATCTGTATCTCCTCATGAGTCACAACCTTGTGAGGTAGGTGCCATTATCCCTGTTTTACAGATGAGGAAACTGAGGAAGGTCAAGTAATTTGCTCAGTCACAGAGCTAGCAAGTGAATGAGGTAGGATTTATGCTGAGGTCTTTCAAATTCTAATTGCAGTGATCATACTTTCTATTCTGCTTTAATATCAAAATGTAGAACAAAAAAGGAAGAGACAAGGAAGAAAAATATGAGTGGGAAGGGACTACAGTGATATCCTCCAAATACTTAACACCAAGATAATAATGGTATTCTATATAGTGGTAGTGCTGCTGGAAATCACAAAGAGGTACAATAGAAGTTACTGAAAATAACAATATGGGTCAGGGTATTTCACAATTTTTCACTTAAAAATAGTTCAAATGGTGTGATTTAATTTCATTTTTGGAATGCATTAGCCATCAATTAAGATCCACCACAAAATAACCCATTCTAATTGGTAAGACAGTAAAACCAACCTGATTCACTAGAACTTATTTTATTTGGGGGGGAGGGAGGCAGGACAATGAGGGTTAAATGATGTGCCCAGGGTCACATGACTAGTAAGTGTCAAGTGTCTAAGGATGGATTTGAACTCAGGTCCTCCTGAATCCAGGCCTGGTACTTTATCCACTGTGCCACCTAGCTGCCCCTCACTGGAACTTATTTGTGTGGATTATGCCATATGGTCATGGGCATCTCTTCATTTCCGATATAACTTCTGTCATATCATGTCTCTATCCCTAAAAAAAATTTTGTTATTCTCACATTTATGACCCTGAATAGTTACCCAGAACCCATAGTATGACTGATATAGCAGAAATTTTACACCGAAACTATTTCTTTGAAGGGTGTAACAATCTGATCTATAGATCTCTATTGATATTTTCTCAAAGCAATATTTTCCTATTTGTCAATTCTTCCAGTATCCCCACCTGCCCTCCACCTTCTGGTTATGTCAGAAGTTTCTCCATTAACTCTTATGCTTTTTAAATACATTGGGAATCTCTTTGTTAGGAATATGTTAAATGTATTGTCCAAGCAATAGATATTTGGATCGTGAAGTGTTAATATTCATATGAAAGCAGTTTCTTTTCCCTGTCACTCCTAAATGCCATAGAGTTGCCTTACTTCTATTTTGTAGTAACATGTCCCTGAGTGATAGAAATTAACTTCAATAATAGATTAGGAATCCCTTCCATTCCCAAAGTATGCTGTGATATGTTTGGGGTTGGGAAAATAAAATTATTCTCATTCTCTCTCTCTCTCTCTCTCTCTCTTACACACACACACACACACACACACACACACTATTTAAAACATACTGCAAAGATCAATGGCAAAAATGAATTGTCCTGCTATACCAATGTAACTAACCTCTCCTGGTCAGACCGTACCCACTGTATTGTGTTGTTTAAAATCTGTCCCCCCTAATTTTGGGGGGAAACTGGCTAAAATCACTGATAAATTCACCAAGAGTTTAGGCTTTTAAGGGTTTATTAGAAGATATAAGATAGTAAAGAGAGAGAAAGATTGAGAACAGATTTCTTATAGCATGGAAATCCTAGCCTTCCTAACCTCCTATGTGAAGTCCTGCCACCAAGCCGATGTCTTGAACTCAAAGAGGAAGAAGCCCTCCACCAGCTTCTGCTTCCTACTTCATGTTCTCCTCTCAGAAATGGGAGGCTCCTCAAGTTGATTGGCTGGTAGCTTTGATAGATAGTACCTACAAGCAAATGTCACTTCCTGATGCCAAGGAACTGACCACATGACTTGCCCTCAGATGCCTTCTCCTCATGGCAGATATTTTCTACAGTGACTCTCCAGCAGGTGACGTCACTCCAATCATTACAGTATAAAATTCAGTTCTGGGTACCCCATTTTAATTTGGAAACTACAGATTGATGTATCTAATAAAGGATGATCAAAATGGTGACAGGTTTCCCATTCATTGCACATAAGGAATAATTGAAACAACTGGGAATGTTGAGACTAGAGAATAGAAGACAAGAATAACTTGATAGTTGTCTTCAAATATATCAGTGGAATTCATATGAAAGAGGGATTATACTTATGCTTTATAGCTGCAGAGTAGGTATGATGAAGTATGATGAAGCAAAACCAACGTGATATAAGGAGTTAGAAGACCTAAATTTCAGCAAGTGTTCAATTACTAATCTGTTCTATGTGCCTGAATTTGAAAGAAGGGGTGAAAATGAATATGAATGGAAATGAGGGAGACACGCACAAGATTGACAGGGGAAAAGACTACTTTGTCATCATTATGTCTCAATTATTATTTCCTTATGAAGCAGACATTGACACTTATAGTTGCACAACACATGCATGTATATAAGTGCATGCATGTACACATATATGTATATAAATATACATACATAAATACATACGTGTGCATCTATATGCATTTGTGTGTATATTTTACTATCACATTTTACATATTGGAAAACTTATCCCAATGGCTTGCCCATAATCGTGCCATGAGTTAATTACTAGAATTATTAGTTAATGTTACCTAATATGAGAATCAGGTTCAGGACTCCAAAATCCCAGTCCAAAGTTTTAAATTAAATTTAATTAAATTTAATTTGTTTGGTCTGAACAGATGATTCCACTGGAGTGGGCAACTCCATGTGAGGTGATGGGACCTATAACAGTGAAGATCAGCAACTGTTCTGAAAATTAAAATCAAAGAGAGTTGGCTCAAACACTGAGAAGGTAGATGTCTTTCTCAAGGCCATAGTCATTGTGTGTCATAGGCCAGATGAAACCATATCTTCTTGACTTCAAGGAAAGCTTGATAGCCTTATACATATACCCTACCTTTCTATCATTAAAACTATCCCTTAAATATTTTTTCACTATTCATATCCAGATTAAATTGAGTTAAATCTTCTTGGAACATCTTTTATCTATAAGCTAGGGCATTTTAAAATTTGTTCTAGTTTTAATGGTTTCTAGCATCTAATTACTTTTGTATAGAGGCCAAATGCAATGAAATGTGACCACATAAATGAATACAGTATGTAACCTTTAAATAATGTCTCCACATACTCAACCAAGTACCAAATGTACTTTCTTCTTACAGGTTTGCATTCTTCACACAGTAAGACACAATTTTAGGAATGCTTCAGGGTGGTTGCTAAAGTATGTGTTAACATTACTACAGAATGGACATTAGAGAACTGGGTAGAATTTTCTGCAGGCATTTTTCTACTTTATTCTCCAACTCTGTTAGTTCTAAATTAACCAATGACAACTTTTTTTGCCATTTAACTAACATAATTCTGTTTTCCTATTTGACCTAACATTAACTTAGAATTTCAGCATTTGGAAAATTATTTTGTTTATTTTTTAATTTTTTCACAGACTCTACACTACATCAGTTAGTCTCATAAAAAAAAGAATCAAGTATTAATGGATGATGGTGATGTTTTCAAATAGTGGGCAAAATTTAAAAGGAAGGTGATCTCAAAGTCAAGGAGCTGGTTGTATTTGAATCGATTTAATTCCACTCAATTCTTTCAGCTCAGCTTTTATCAAATATCTATATTTGGGGAATTATTCTAAAAAGTCCTGTGAAAATTACCAGTCAACATCACAAAACAAGCTGGCTGGCTTTTGTGGATCAGTCATTAATCTTTGCAAAGGATCAACTTTCTTCAGGCCATTGGAGGGAAATTACACACACACATGCGCACACACACACACACACACACACACACACAAATCAGCTACAAAAATAGCAAGATGAAGTAGGTTGGTATTACTATGGTTATGGTTTTAATATCATATAGAAAAAGAAATTGCAAATAAAGCTGGATATAGATTACATAGTTACATTACATTTCACTTCTTTATATATACATAAATATATTTATAAATATATTTATAGAAATAGAGATTTCATTTTATTTAAATATACAAAATACATGTGTATGAACATAAAGAAATAACATTTCTATATATCTATAGGCAAAGGTCATAGGTACATAGAGATATAATTTTACTTTATATGTATATATATGATTTCTTTGTCTATGTTGCATTCAAACCACATATCATGGTGATATCAATCTCCTTTGTCCTGCCATTTTTGTAACTCACCTGAATTGCTACATGGTATGTCTGGTGAACTAATGGAAAACAGCATGAAAAATTCAGATTGATCATGTTGGTCAAGGGTTTATACATCATATCAAAATGACACGTTTTCAAGGGTTCATTGACAGTAAATGAGTGAAATGGATAAAAGGTCTCTTCAGTTTCACTGTAATACACTTTCTCCCTTCACTCTTACTCAACCTTTCTTCTCCATTAATATTTTGGAACCAGCCTACAAGCATGCTCAAGTCACATCAATTATGAAATCCCTTACCTTCACTCTGTTCCTTTTTGTAGCTTTCATCCTGTTTCTCTTCCTTTTCATGGCTTAACTTCTAGAAAGAGGAAGCTATATCTATGGCCACTGCTTTCTTACCACTCACTCACTCCATGATATCCAGATTCCATCACTATCATTGTACAAAAATTACTTTCCCTAACTTCACAGATGGCCTCCCAATGGCCAAAGTCAATGATCTCCAACCTTTATTACCTTCCTGCTCCACTGGACAAATGTTGATTGTCAACTTTCTCCTCTGTATCTTCCTTTCACTTATCTTGTGACACCGTTCTCCTCTTAATAATGATAATATTTATATAATGCCACCTGGAAAGGGTAACAAATTGCTTTATGTATAGTGTATTTCAAAAATCTTGGTGCTATTGAAAACTTTAATAGATTTAATAGCACAAAATGTCACTAAACCTTTTGGGACATTGCTTTATCTCATTTGATCCCTATTACAACTATGTGAGGTAGGAAATGCTATTATTACCACCATTTAAGAGATGGAAATATGGTTATTTAAAGATAAATAAATTTTATGAGAATCACAGAGTTAATGACCATCACAGCAGATATTTAAACTCAGCTTTTCACATAGGAAAGTGCAACAAGTTTACACCTATGCCAGACTGTCTCTCTTTGACTTCCATCAAATTTTCTTCCATGTTCTTCATTTGATCCTCTTCCTCTTTCTGCCTCATAACTTTGGATTACTCCCAAGCTACTATCTTTTACCTTCTACTATTCTATCTCTCTACATTCTTAATTTTGTTAATCACATTTCAGTCCTCTCTTTAATTATATTTTTCTCCTAAGTCTGTCTGTATATATATATATATATATATATATATATATATATATATATATATATATATATATATATATATATATATATATATGCATACACACACACACACACACACACACACACACAAAGGTCCCTCCCTCTTTAACTCCTGTCTCCTATCTCCAAGTGCCTGCCAGACTTCCCAAAATGTCTTAAATTTAGTGTCTAAAAACTAAATTCACTCCTTATCCTTGCCCCACAATTCAAACTTCTCCATTTCGGATGTCAATGGTGCCATATTTTTCCAGGTTTTACACCCCCGGAATTATAATTCTGCCAAATTTATAAATCTGAGTGCCAGTTTATATTTTTTTCTTTTCATTTCCCAAATCTCAATCCAAGCAATTGCCATGCCATGCCAAATATACCCTGGAAAAAAACATACTTCAATGATTTCTTCAATTCCATTTTCAGTACTATCATACTATTTAAGGTGACCTGTATTAATATAATTGCTTTTTGGTCTACTTTTCTCCAGCTTTTGATTTTATTGCCCAAGACACAAAGAGTTAGACTTCTTCAGACCGCCAACATGCATTAGATCAGGATTTAAATTGAGGTTGTTCTGAATCTGATGTCAACCATCTGTTCATTATGCAATGATGCCACCTTTTTATGAGGTGGGTAGTACAACAAATTTTTACAATATCACTTTTATACTAGAGAAAACCGAGGAAAAGATAGATGAAATAAGTTGCCTAGGGTCCTATAGATAGTAATTATGGATGCCATTGAAGAATCTAGGCCTTTCTTCTCCAAAACAAATGCTCTTTCCATATGGAAATTTAAATTAACCAAACAGATAAAACTAGGGGATGGTCATTATATGCATGACTAAAGGGTTCTTCTCTTTTGTAGAAGTATCCCTTTACCTGACAAGTATCCTGGAGGCACTTAATAAGAAATTTTCATAAAGGTGATTTATATTATACTTTTTTTCTTTTTCCATATGGTTATCAGTACCTAATGCCATAATGTTGGAACTTCTTCCATTTTACTTTATACCATATTCCTTTGCATCATTTAGCCAAGTATTGCTGCTGCATAAATTAACTATCTTCCAAGTAGCCTAGCACTTTTTGGTGTTTAAAAACAAGGTGAAAACTAGGTAGAGATAGGAGGGCCCTCACGCTCATCAAGACAATTAGGATTCAGGACAATGATGTCTGATATCTCTGCTCCTTCCAATCCTCTCAGTTGTTGAGTAAACCTTAATTTTGGAAAATTATATCACTGGCATTTCCAATGTTCAGAAATGGGGAAAAAGACAGAACAGTGGGTGTAACCAACAGCAGTCCTGGTTATTGGTAAAGCCAAGTTGAGGCAGCAGTAGTGGCAGCAGAAGTAGCCTGCTAGAGCCAAAGGGTACTTTTTTGTTAGGTCACCTTGGCTCTTGGAAACTGTTCCTGGCCTCTTTTTAGCTTTACTATTTTTTTTTGTCCTATGTCCTATATCTGAGTCTAAGTGGCTTCAAAGCTTATCATTTGGCAAAAAAAAAAAATGTAGTTTATTTAAGATATAAAATGAGACGGCAAGGATGAGGGAAAGACATCAAACATTGGCATGTGCGTAGTTACAAATGTTATACAAACAAGCCAGAGCATCTCTTAAAAACTAGATCAGTGTGTGAGAATTTTACTTCAGCTCCATCTTAAGAAATTGACAAAGATGGCACCCTGGGAATTATGGCCATTTTATGGAAATCTATTTTTGCTTATTATGACTCAGTTTTGTCAACTGTACAATGAGGAAGCTGGACTAATGGGTTCTAAGGGAACATTTTGTTGTAATACCCTAATTCTAGAGAAGGTTTTATGCTACATATACTTCTAATTCTTTCTTCCTTTGCCACAGATTCCACTGAATCTTGGTTATGGGGGATGTGAAAACTATGTCTTGGGTAAGTGGAATCTCCATCCTTGAGCACACTCTGAATTAATCCCTAAAGAGACTTTAAAAACATGGAGAAAGGGGGTTCTTAGTAATTTTTTGTGTCATGTACCCCTTTGGAAGGCTTGTGAAGCCTATAGAGTCTTTAAACATTATTAAATATGTAGAATTACCAAAGAAAACAATTTTATTGAAATAGTCATCAATACACCAAGTATGTTTACCATTCACCAGCTAAGAATGCCAAGCCTCAGAACAAATGAGAATATATTTGTAAAACATTTTACAACTATTCAGCCTGAGGAAAATTTGAGATAATATTAGTATAACTGGGAGACAACATGGTATAGTTGTGTAACGGGCTAAGAATCAATAAGTCCTGATTTCAAGTATTACAACTAGCATATTCTGACTGTGAGACCTTGGGCAAATCACAGAATTTCTCAGTTTACTGCAGCTATATGAGATCTTAAGTTGGAGAGAACATTATTGGTCAATGAGGGGTCTTTTCCAACAATGAAGTCATAAGTCCAGACCAAAAATAAATGACTGTTATAATGCAGACGTGAAAACATTTCTACCTAAAATATACCACTTCTTTATTTAATTTATCATCCTGCAACTGCAGCACAATGGAGAAACATGATATATGAGTGTGCTGGCTAGCAGGCAGACATGAGATCACTGGTGGAAAACTGCTGGACTAAAATGGGAACACAAGTGTGAAAATTAATATTTGTCCCAGATTCTGATGCTATGCTGTCAACTTTTGCCTTGTTTTAGGAGACTCTTTTAAGACTAGACATCATTCTTTCAGTTCATTTACTGTTGGGTAATCCTTTATAATTAAACTATAAAAGAAAATCAATAGGGATCTGGAAAGAGTAGTCATTTGCTATAATCTGCATTCATTGGTGATTATCACCTGAAAAATCAGAACCCACTGAAAAAAGTTTTATGTCTTTCCTTTTAATGATAAGAAAGATAGGGTATTTTATCAATTGCCTGATTACCATGAAGGAAATTTGATTTGCATAAAATACACCACACCCCAGGCTTAACAAGGTAAGAAGTATAACATTAAATTTGAATGAAATTTCTTTGAACAAGCACCCACCATTGCTTCATAGCAAAACTGCTAACAACAACAACAACAACAACAAATGCCTGATCCATGTTTAGTCCTTTGGGGATATAGCAGGGAATCCATCTATTCAAACGTGAAAAGACTGCTCTCTTTGCTGTTCAATTTCATCTTGGATACAGTGCCAGAGAGGGATTTTGGTTTTCAGTCAAGCTCTTTATCAACCAATTAGTAACTTAGGTCACTTGACAATTCTTTGAAATAAGAAAGTTCTTAGTTAATGAGCAGAAGATGAAAATGAAATTGGATTAACAGAAAAAGAAAGCTATCAAGAAAGAACTCTGTAAGAATCAGGGCTTTTTTGTTGCTGTTGTTTTCTGTTTGTGTTGGAAAAAATATAACTGATATCCATACAGAGCTTTACAATTCAGAAGCACTTCATGAGCATTATCCCTTTTTTAGAGATCTTGAAAGATAGGAAAAAATGATCAGGCAAAAGGTCCCCTGCTTTGAAAACATTATTGGAACTTGGATATTATTTTCTCTTTGATCAATGTGTGGATGCCCAATGAGTCAATTTATAACGGTTTTTTTTTTAAAGTTCTGGCAAATTTTGGTTAATAATTATACATTGCGTTTAGCTGAGGTTTTGATGATCACCATTTTAATGTATGGATATATCATTCCTCTGAGGTTAAAAATGAAGTAAGAGAGGCATCCCAGCACCTTTGGCTATTTTTTTTTCCATATTTCTCTTCCAACATCGCAACCTGGCCAATCAGTAATAAAGAGACAGTGATATTACATTGATTAGAATGGAAACTTCTGGAGAATGAAACTGTCTCACTTTTGTATTTAAATGGCTGATGCTTAGTAAATCATGAGACCTTAATAAATGTTATTTTATTCATTCATTTGATCTTCCCTTATCCTTAGTAAGCAAAAGGCATTAAATGTAAAATACATAAAAACATTTTGTGGGACAACTAAGTAAGTGAATCTGGAAATTGTTTTCAGAACATGATGTCTGAGTCTTCTTGATATGGTAATTAACCTTCCTAAATATAATAGTGGGGGAAACAATGGTTTGAATACAGTTTTAGACACCTTCCTTCACTATAGTCCTTCACCAACGTATCCTCATATTCTTCTTTTGTCTATGCTGGGGGACTTACACCAAAGAGTTTTGTACCAAGGTAGAAAAGCTTTGAATATGAGCCTAGATTAGGGGTTAGAGGAACACAGATCTTGAGCTGGAAAAAAAAAACTACTCCTGCTACCAAATTCATTTAATCTTACTCTCCTCATTTTACAGCTGAAGAAACTGAGCCTTGGGGAGTTGAGGTACTGTATGAAGAGCCACACAGCTACTGGCCAAGACAGAATTTGAACCCAGGTCCACTCAATCTGGAGCAGCTAGTGGCCAAGTGGATAGAGTGCTGGGCCTGGAGTCAGGAAGACTCATCTTTGTGATTTCAAATCTAGACTCAGATACTTGCTAGCTTTGTGACCCTGGGCAAGTCACTTAAACCTGTTTGCCTTAGATTCTCATCTGAAAAATGAGTTAGAGAAGGAAATACCAAACCACTTGATGATTTTTTCCAAGAAAACCCCAAATGGGGTCACAAAGAGTCAGACACAATTGAAACAACTGAAAAAGAACAGTAACCACTCATACAAGAGACCCAGAATTCTTTCCTGTGTACTATACTGTTTCAGTTTTCCTCAATGACAACTTAAGCAAAATTCACAAAGACTTGTTGCTAGATAATTGGCATCTTCAATCTTTTTTTGTTGTTGTTCTGTTTGGTGAGGCAATTGGGGTTAAGTGACTTGGCTAGGGTCACACAGCTAGTAATCGTTAAGTGTCTGAACTCGGATTTGAACACAGGTCCTCCTGACTCCAGGGCTGGTGCTCTATCCACTGCTCTACCTAGCTGCCCCGATAACTGGCATCTTAAGGCTAAATTATGTTGTTGCTACTGCCGCTGCTGTAGTATTGTTTAAGCCATAGTCAATTTAAAGGTAAAGAGTATCTCCTGAATTATAGAGAGATTGTGATCTTCATTGTGAAGTTTTTTGAAAGTATAGAGAATTTACAAATTACTATGTGTCTACATGACTGCACAGAAATATATTTTAATGTAAAAGAGAGACTCACAAAGGAATCAAGTGTCATAAATCTCACAAAACAACCTATGTTTACATATCACAGAACAGGAAATACCATAAAGCTAAACTGTAACCTGATTAAAAACAAAGTTTCACTGCAGGATCAAATATTTCAGGGTTAGAGAAATAAGAATACTTGTTTAATAAAAACATGATAAAAGGAAAGACTTTCTTCCCTAGCTATAGAACACCATTTTCCTCGCAACTTCAAAGTATGATGGGTGTTTGTTTTTGGTGGGGGAGGGTGATGATGTCCTTGAACAAGTTTAGTTCTTCTAGTTCTCATCTGAAAGTAACTCAGACCCTCAGCAGGCTCAGCACTTTGAATCCCGAATAATCCAGTTATAGCCAAATATCTAAAATGTTAATACTTGGTATTTTGTATCCCCTTTGCTCTTTTGCGCTGTGAGCTAGAGGCTACATAACTGTACATATATGTATAGGCATAAGTTTAATTAGGTTTTGAAGTCACTTTGACTGTACTGGAAGACAGCAATAATTCCAGCTACTTTTAATCTATTCATTCAGTTCAGCACATTGGAATCCAAAGCATTATTTCTGGTCAGCAGCCTAGCCTTGAAATAGCACACAGCAAAGCGTGTTCTAAAGTTCTTGTTGCTGCTAGCTCCCAACGATTGTTCCCAAATCCCAGGGGCTACACAGTTCAATCTTTTTCTTGCTATTACCAGACAGATCCAGACATCCAAGCATCAGTTACTGACGGGGGCAAGAAAATGAAAAAAAAAAAGTAACATAAAAAGCTTCTTTCAAGGATAAACTAGACAAAAACAAAATTAAGGCAATCTGTTTCCTTTATGAATGCCACCACAAACTCCCATTTAGACCTGGCAATCCTCAGTCTCCCTCTTCAACTTCTGATAGAGCTGTACTTTAGCCAAACTTGTAACCAACCAATGCAAAAGCAAAGAACTGAAAAAAAAGCATTCATCCTTCTTGGCAGGAGACCTTCATCTTGTAAGGAGAATAGTAATTAACAAGGGTGAAGTAAAAGTTCTTTAACCCTTCTTTAAGTAGCAGTAGAATAATCCTACATATAGATACAACTCTTTTCTACTCAGATAAACCAGTCAATATCAACATTGAAATTGGTCAAAATGGCAAAGAATTGGGAATTGAAGGATGCCCATCAATTGGGGAATGGCTAAACAACTTGTGGTATGTGAATGTAATGTAATACTATTGTGCAATAAGAAATGGTAAGCAGATGGATTTCAGAAAAACCTAGAAAGGCTAATTTGAATTGATGCTGAGTGAAATGAACAGAACCAAGAGAACATTGTACACAGTATCAGCAACACTTTGTGATGATGAACTGTGATAGATTTAACTCTTTTCAGCAATACTATGATCCAAGACAATGCCAAAAGAATTATGATGGAAAATGCTCTCCACATTCAGAAAAAGAACTATGGAGTCTCAATGCAGACTGAAGCATACTATTTTCTTTTTTTGTTGTTGCTTTGTTATTGTTCTTGTTTATTCTTTCTTGAATTTTTTTCTTTTTGTTCTGATTCTTCTCCTACAACATGACTAATGTGGAAATACGTTTAACATGACTGTATTGTATAACCTATATGAAATTGCTTGATATCCTCAGGAGGGGTGAGGGAAGGGAAGGTGGGAGAAAAATTCAGAACTCAAAAAATATCTTTACACGTAATTGGAAAAAATTTAAAACAGAAAAAATTTAAAAAATAAATTGGTCTACATGCTTATAGATAGGAAAAAATCATCATGGTTATTGTATGTGTTAAGGGCTAAAATTCTAGCTAGTCTGTCTAAAATATCTAATGAGTGGTCGCCAATAAATTATAAGCTTTAGCAAGAGTTAGACTTTTAAGCATTTATTAAGGAGAATAAGAATTTGGTAAAGAGAGAGAGAAAGGCCTAGATTTCTATCTATTAAAGGGAGAGCACATTTTTAGCTCCCTTCTCCGCCAGCGTCCCCAGGAAAAAAAGAGCGAGCCCGAGCGCCAGTCTCTTCCTTCCTCCTCCCACTAGCCCGTGTCACTTCCTGACTCCTGGTCTTGCCCTCAAAGACCTTCCCTTCATGGGCAGAACTCTTCTACAGTAAGTATCCAGCAGGTGGCGTTATTCCAATCGTTACATATGCAACAAAGCAATCTCAGCCATTTTCTTCAAAACTGTAAAAATCAGTAAAAGGACCTCAACTCACTTTGAACCCTATCCTCAACAGATAGAATTTCCTAATCTCCCTTAATTCTAGTTCTTTTGTTCTGTTTCTTGCTCCCAATTTATCCCATATATAACTTACAAGTACATAGCCATTTACATGGTGTCTCCCTCAATGAACTGTGAGCTCCTAGTGAATGGGTACTATCTTTTGTCTTCCTTTGTATTCTCAACAGTAAGTACAAAGCCTCACACCCTAGGAGACATATAATAAATATTTACTGACAGCCAGGAACTGGGGATATTCAGGTTGGAGACCAGAAACCTTAGAAGTAGATATACCAACTATCTCTCTGCCCCCTCCCCCCTTTGGTGAGGCAATGAGCATTAAGTGACTTGCCCAGGGTCACACAGCTAGTAAGTGTCAAGTGTCTGAGTCCAGATTTGAACTCAGGTCCTCCTGAATCCAGGGCCGGTGCTTTATCCACTGCGCCACCTAGCTCTCCCCCCCAACTATCTTTTAATATATAAAGAACTATCATATGGAAGAAAGATTAGACTTGTTCTCCTTTGTTTTCATTGGTAGAGACAGTAACAATGGCTAGGAGTTGCAAAGAGGCTGATTTAGATCCTTAATTTAAGGGGGAAATCCGCACAAAATCCTTCAAAAGTTAAGTAGGCTTGCTCAGAAAGTGGCAGCTTTCTCCACTCTCCACCATGAGATGCCTTGGAGCAGAGGCTGGCTATGCTCACATGTTAAGGAGGTGGGAAAGAGGAAGATTTCTCAAGTACAGGCTGAATCTAATGGCCCCTATGGAATCTTCCAACTCTGAGACCCTATGATTTTGTGACTTATGAC
Organism: Dromiciops gliroides; assembly: GCF_019393635.1. Taxonomy (NCBI): domain Eukaryota; kingdom Metazoa; phylum Chordata; class Mammalia; order Microbiotheria; family Microbiotheriidae; genus Dromiciops; species Dromiciops gliroides. Next base: position 57,916,596 of record NC_057865.1, on the reverse strand, counting down.
TTAGCCTTGTCAGTATCATTAGCTTGTCACTGCACTGAGTAAGACCAAGTTATTTTATTTTGTACTGAACAGATGCGAAGTTGAACACAGTCCACAAGCAACCTGAAATAGGAGATGACATTAATTATAAAAGTTGCTTGTGAGGTAATACATCCTATAGACAATTGTATCACTGAAAACTAAATTATCTCCTGTCCTATGAGCTCACGGACTTATTATACTACAAATGACAGTAGAAAACAACAACAACAACAGCAACAACAACAATCAAACGTGAATCCTAAAGTGCTTCACATATTTAGCCACAAAAAAATCAATAAAAATTTACGCTATGCAACCTGTTTGCTAGTGTCTGCTGGTTCCTTCTGAGCTAGTCATTTCATCATCCAGCACTTGATTGTGGAAATCACTGACAAGCACAAGCCCTTTAGAAACAACACCTGAATATGGTTATGAAGCCTAGATGCCTTCTCAATTCCTTAACTAATTTAGAATGGTTTATGAAGGATGATTATGATCAAACAACATCGACAAAGGATGGCTGTAGGGGTTTGTGTTTGTTTGTTTCCTTTTGTTTTTGTTATTTTTAAGAAGTAAAACCAACATGAAATGCCTGCAAGGCTGGAAATACCAAACCAAAAAACAAAACAAAACAAAACAAACCCAGAAAACAACAACAAAAAAACCATTTTACTAATTGCGAATAGTGGACTATAAAATAAAAGAATATGGAAGAGAGTATATAGAGATGGCTTTGGAATCTAAAAGACCAGTCTAAAAGGTTCAGCTCTAATGTATACTATCATGTTTTTCTGGGCAAGTTAAGGTAAGGTAGTGATTGTAGACTCTTATTACAAAATAGGTGCTGATCTGCAATGGTAGTATGTCTTTACCGATGATATTGTCTATGAGAGAAATCATAGGTCCAAGGTGGTGGGGGGAGGCCCCACTCCCAAAAGTAGGAAAAAAATATCTGGCTTCAGGAGGGGAGAGACAGAAACACACAAAGGGAAAGAGAAAGACAGAGGCAAGAAACAGAGACAGAGAAACAGAGACACACAGAGAGATGGATGGATAGATAGATAATATAGACAGAGAGACAGAGTGAGAATGTATTAAGAAGTTACTATCTTTTAGGTACTGTGTTAAGAACTAGGGATAAAAAGAAATAAAAACAACTCCGTGCCTGCCCTCAAGGAGTTTATACACTTTGTCTAACAAATGGCATAAAATCTGAATCTTTTCAAAAAGCATTTATGTAAGAACACATTTTCTAATGCCCATTTGGAAAATAGTTCTTTATAAGAAAATTTTTTTTAAAGTTGTGTACTGGAAAACTAAATAGATTTTTCAGAGACCCCAAGGTCCTCTCTATCTGAAGCAAATATTCTTCACCAATCAATATGACGGAAATTATACTAATGAAGAGAGGATGGTTTTATGGCTAAGAAATGAAAGAAAAAATGTAGTATCATCTTATAACAAATGTAAAGGCAGTGGGCAGGGAAGGGCAAAAGATTTTTTTATTAAAAGTAGGATTTCACTTTTATGCACAGAATAACAGAATATGCATTTCAATTACAATCGAAAAATAAATTATGCTGCCATCCTTTTCAACAGTTAACAATCTGTATGCCTCATCCTGGAAAAGCCTATATCTCTCCCATTGTTGTAAGTAAAATCAATGAGCTAAGAGGAATGTAAAACTATGGAGAAAATCCACTCTTTCTTTTTGGAACTCTTTGAAGGACACTTATACTTCTGTCCCCATTTTCTAGTCAATGAGGAACTGATCCACCAGGCTAAGAATAATCTCTAATTGAGTAAGAAATGTGACACTCTATTTTCCACCCTCATTATCTTTTTAAAGGACGAACAATAATTGCAGCTATAACTTCTGCCTGATTTACTACTTCTGCTCCATTTTATTTTTTTGAAAAATTAAAAGCTGCCACTGGCTGATTTTCTGAGAGGAAATAAATAGGGTTAACCAAGAGCACAGAACCATGAAGTCTTTCCAAATAAGTAAAATAGCAAGATTAGAAAAAGAATTTGTAGTCTGTTGACAAATAACTCTGAATAATGCAGTACTGAGGAAGTACTGCAATAGTAGTGGGAAAGATGGGAGCAATACTGAATAACATGACTACAGTAATGTTTCAGGATTCAATCATGAACAGGATCCAAAGAGAAACAGCAGGATTTGGGTGTCCTTCAACATTCTAATTATAAAAGATATTAAGTATATTTTAAAAGCCACGTATTTGTAGAACTGGAAGACAACTTAAGGAATCAAACATCATTTTGATGAAGAAACTGAGGCATAAAAAGGTGAAATTGTTTCTTTATATCACTTGGCTAATGAGTACTAAGGATATAAAGCTGCATCCCTTGAGCCTCAGTTCTATGATCTCTCTACATATCTATGCTGCCTTAAAATTAAAAGTCCCTGAGCTAGAAATGTGATTCTCTGACATCTTCCCTATATGACCTTGTACAACAAACTTTAGGGTGCTCCATCCCTCCCTACCTCTATCCCTCCCTCACTTCCTCCCTGTCTGCCCTCTTTCACATACACACACACACAATTATATTTTTATATACACACATGTATGCATACACATTGCATGTATATACACAACATATACATATGTGCATATGTACATGCACATGTGTTTGTGTGTATACAATTATGTCTATAGGTATGTATGTGTATATATATAAAATCTCTTTATCCTCACAAAAAAAAACCCTGTAACATAGGTGTTATTATTATTACCTAAGTCTAGGGTCACAAGCCTAGTAAATGTCTAGGGTGACAATCAAACCCAATTCCAACTTTCTGACTCCAATTTCAAGGGCTGATCCTCTAAGCATTAGTGAAAAATCATTTAACATTCTAGGCTTTAGTTATTTCATCTGTAAAACAAAGAGACTGACTATATGCTCTTAAAACCTAAAGCCTAGGATAAGTGTTGTGTAAACACATAACCATTATATGATCCTTATACTCACAGACCATAAAGATCATACAGAAGGAGACAAAGCTGAGACAAAACCATAAAGGAAGGGCACAAAGGAAGCTAACCACCCTAAATCTTATTTGTTCTTATGCCAAATCAAATAATGATTAAGAGGAGGAAAGGTAGAGTGAGAAGATGA